>NW_026907590.1:71011-117189 GCF_028389875.1 Rhea pennata | reverse complement strand
GCAGAGACATGAGGATATGGGGGACATGGGGGTGTCATGGGGATACGGACATGAGGAGACAAGGGAACATGGGGCTATGGGATGATATGGGGACACAAAGGAGGCCATAGGGATATGGAGGAACATGGGGACAAGAGCAGGATATGGGGGGACATGGGTGTGTGTGGATATGGGGGGGACATGGGAGGCCATAGGGTCATGGCAGGACATGGAGGGACAGAAGCAGGGCATGGGGGCAGAAGAGGATGGAGGGGACACAAGGTGTCCTGGGGGGGGCATGCAGATGCAGGATGATAAGGGGGACATGGGAGGCCATAGGGACATGGGGGGGCAGTAGGTCTCAGCCCTGCTCTCCCCCAGCCTGGAGGAGCTGCTGACCACCCAGTGTGACCGCTTCACCCCTGAGGAGGTGAGCAATGACCCCCCCCCCAGACCCTAAACACCCCCAGACCTTAACGGCACCCCCATGCACCCTAAATACCTCCCCCAAGACCCTGAAACACCCCCTCAGAACCTCAAATACCCCCCAACACTCCATTGACCCCTCCCTCATGGTGCCCCCCAGATCAAGAATATGTGGGCTGCCTTCCCCCCTGACGTGGCTGGCAACGTGGACTACAAGAACATCTGCTACATCATCACCCACGGCGAGGACAAGGAGGGCGAGTGACCCCCTGACCCGGACGCCTGGGTCCCTGCCTGGATGGCTGCCCCCCCCCCCCACCATGGTGCTTCCCCCTTGAGTCTTAACCCACTGGGAATAAAGCGCCCTTTTTTCACCCACTGCCTTGGGGGGGGGGGGCATGATGCAGATGACAGAAGTGATGGTGAGGAAGGGTTTATTGGTGATGGGTGCCTGGGGTGGGGACCCGGGAGGAGGATGGGGTCATCAGGAGTCCCTTTCCCCATAGGGCCTCCCCAGGGACCCCAGGATGGGGATAGAGGTCCTCTGGGGTCCCCAGCGGGTCCCTCCCCAAGGGATAGCCCCAAGGACCCCAGGATGGGGCTGGGACATCACCCAGTGACCCTGGGAACAGGGCTCAGGTGCCCTGGGGGCCCTTCTCCATGAGATAGGGCTGGGACATCCCCAGGGACCCCAGAATGGAGAGGGAGGTCCCCTCTCAGCCCCACGGGACGGGGCTCAGCAGGGGCCATCGCCGTCCCCAGGGAGGACGCGGAGGGAGAAGTCGAGGGCCGGGGCGGCCTGGGTGAGGCTTCCCATGGAGACGACATCCACGTGGGGCCCCAGGAAGTGGGGCAGGTTGGCCTCGCTGATCCCGCCGCTGGCCTCCACCGTCACCCTGGGGTGGGCGGCCTTCACCGCCGCCGCCGCCACCTGCAGTGCCTTGGGGGGAGGGGGGGGACAGTGCTGGCTCTACCCCGTCCCACGCTGTGGCCGCCCCATCCTGCCCCACGGCTGCCCCACCCCACACCATGGCCACCCCATGCCGTGCCATGCTACAGCCAACTCATCCTTCACTACAGCCACCCCACGCCATGCCATGGCCACCCCATCCTGCCCCATTCCACGCCGCGGCCACCCCGTCCTGCCCCACAGCTGCCCCATTCCCTGCCATGACTGCCTCACACCACGCTGCGGTCACCCCATGGCCACCCCATCCTGCCCCACGGCTGCTCCATGGCTCCCCGCTACCTCCGGGTCGAAGTTGTCCAGCATGACGATATCGGCGCCGGCGCCGGCCGCTTCCATGGCTTCGGCCACGGAGCCGCATTCCACCTCGAGCCGCAGGGCGAAGCCGGCCACCCGCCGGGCCTCCCGCACCACCTGGGGGCCCAGGCGTCTGGGGGGCTGCAGCAGCGCTCCCACGTGCCCAGCCCCATGGGGATGGACCCCCCTGCCCCACTGCCCAATGCCGCTGCACCCCAGGACTGGAGTTTCCTCCCACCAGCCCCAAAACAGACCCAAGATTGCCACCACCAGCTGCCCCCACAGCTATGGGTCCCCCCTCCCCAGACTCCCCCAGCTGCCCCCATGGCTATGGGTCCCCCCTCCCCAGACTCCCAGCTGCCCCCCGGGGCCATGGATCCCGTGGCGGGTACCTGGGCCAGGGGGACCCCAGCAGCCAGGAGATGGTTGTCCTTGAGCATGATGGCGTCGGCCAGGCCATAGCGGTGGGGGTGGGCGCCCCCCACCAGCAGTCCGTACTTCTCCACCAGCCGGAAGCCCGGCGTCGTCTTCCGCGTCCCGGCCACCGTCCCTGGCCACCCCGCAGCCCGGGCTCGCCCCACAGCACGGGTGGCCGCCGTGGCCACCCCGCTGCAGCGGCCTAGGCAGTTGAGGGCCGCCCGCTCGCCCAGCAGCACCCCGGCCCCAGGGCCCTGCACCTCGGCCACCACGGCCACCGGGGCCACCAGCTGCCCCTCGGCCACCCGCCGGGCCACCGTGCACCCTGTGGCGGCCCACACCGCCTCAGCGAAGGGCAGTCCTGCCAGGACGCCCGGTGACTTGCAGAGCAGCTGGGCCCGGCACGGCGCCCGCCCCACGGCCAGGGCAGCGTAGTCAGGGCCCGGGGCGTCCTCCTCCAGCCAGGCCTGGGCTAGGGCCTGGAGCCGGGGGGCTGGCAGCAGTGGGGAGAGGTCCAGGGGGCTGTCCATGGCTCAGGAACCTGTGGAGATCATAGAGCGCTGCCCAAGACGTATCAGAGTGGCTGCCAGGGCGGCGCTGACGCCTGGTGGGGCTGTAGGGCACTGCAGGCCCAGTAGGGCCCCATAGACACCTCTGAGTGGCAGAGTCCTGTCCCATAGACTCTCAGAGTGGGCCTTACCCCCACAGAAACTCTCTGGGCACCAACGTTCTGCGCCATAGAGACTCTTGGAGTGGGCCTTGTCCCCTAGACATCCCCTGGCACTGAGGTCCTACCCCATAGACACTCCTGAGCACTGGAGTCCTCCCCATAGAGACCCTCTGTGTCACCCTCTGCCCTATAGACACCCCTGGCACTGAAGTCCTGCCCCATAGACGCCCCCAGCAGCATTCCAGCTCCTTACGTCTCCTTCCTGCCCTATATCTCCCCCCACCCTGTGCCTTAGGTCCTGCCCCACAGTTGATCCCTGCCCCGTAACTTCCCCCACGCACCTGAACCCAGCCCTAGAGCTGCACCATGGTGCTCTCCCCTTCCCCCACTCCCGGACACCTGGGCCCATAGCAGCCACCCTCCCCCTGGGCTGTGGGAGAGCAAAGTCCACCTCCAACTGGCCACGTCTCCCGGTGCCCCTGCCCCACACCGAAACCCCCAAACCAAGCCCGGGCCCCACGCTGGGTGGGTCATGGGTTGGGGGACGCACACTGTGGTCTCTGGACCCCCACTGACCTGCAGAGCCGGTGGGGGGTGAACGGAGCCGCCCGGGGTGGGGGGGGGAGGCTGGGGGTGGGATGAACCCCATGGCACCGCCCCGGGCTTTGGCCACTGTGGCCCCGTGATTGGCCAGCTGGTGCCCCGCCCCCTTGCCTGGCTCCCACCCCTGGATTCGTGAATGGAGTCCCCCAGCCCCACGAGCTGCTCCGACCCCCCGGCGGCCTCTGCCATGGACGCGTGTCCCGCGTGCGTGTCCTGCTGCCATGCGAGTCCCCATGTGTCCATGTCCCCACATGACCCCCCCTCGCGGGTCCTGTGTCCATCCCCACGGCCATGCATGAGCTCCTGCCACAGGGGTCCCCATACAGCCCCCCCCACCACGCATGTCTCCTTGTGCCTGTGTCCCCACATGATCCCACTGCCACGCGTGTCCCATGTCCATCCCCAGGGCCATGTGTGTCCTCCTGCCATGCGTGTTCCCACGTGACCCCACTGCCACGCGTGTCCCCCTCCCTGAACCCCCCCGTGAGACAGGAGCCAGGGCTGGCAGTTTCCCTTTAATGGCAATAAATAAGCGGCGCCAGGGGGCAGCCCCACAGCATGGGATGGGGTGGCCCCACGGCGTGGAGAGGGCCCCACAGCATGCGGGAGCCAAGCAGCTCCAGGCATGGGGGGCCCTGGGGTCACTTCCGCCTCCTTTGGGTGTCCTCGGCTTCGGCTGGGGTGGGGATGGGGACACAATGTGAGCGGGGCCCAGCTGCTTCCCACCACCCCCCAACCTCCACCCACCCCCCCACTGCCATCCTCTCATGGGCAACATGGGTGCAGAGGGGTGACAAGGACCCGGGGGGTGATGGGGACACAGGCACGGGGTGACAGGGACACGGAAAAGGAACGAGGACACAGACATAAGGTGACGGGCACCTGTGGGGCACTGGGAGACACAGGGTGTGACAAGAGTGATGGAGACACAGCCATGAGGTGATGGGGACATGGAGGTGATAGAGACACCAAGGGTGACAGGGACACAGCCACAGAGTGACAGGTACCTGTGGCCAGGCCCAAAGACGATGGAGGGGACATGAGTTTATGCTACAAGAAGGGAAGAATGAAGAAGAGATGGTGATGAGAGATGGAGGGAAGGATGGAGGGAAGGATGGAGGGAAGGATGGAGGGAAGGATGGAGGGAAGGATGGAGGGAAGGATGGAGGGGTGGTGAGATGGTAAGGTGGATGGAGGAAGTGATGATCAAATTGCTGGAAGGATGAACAGAGCGATAATGATACTGTGGGATGGAGGGACAGAGTGACAGTGGGCAGAGGGATGGAGCGATAGCACGATGGTGGAACTGACTGATGGAGGGACAGACTGAGGCAGCTGGTGGGATGAAGAAAGGGCTGGACAGTGCAGCAGAGAAACGCAGGGATGGAGCAACGCAAGAGCTGCCTGGATGTCGGGCTCTGTGGCCTGTCCCAGCCCTGGGGAACGAGGTGTCCAGGCTGGGTTGGGGCTGATGGACGCGGAGATACGGGGAGGGACGGAGGAAGGGAGGGGACGAAGGGCTGGGAGGGTTGGAGGGGCAGGGCACAGAGGGATGGAAGGATGTTAGGGCCAGGGCCGTGTCCTCACCCTCCAGGTAATTCCTGGCGACGAATTTGAGTGCCTCGTCCAGTAAGATGACGGGGAAGGAGATCTTCAGCACCATGAACCAGTGCATCGCGTCCAGAGGCGTCAGCTTGAAGATCATCTGCAGCAGGGTGGGGGGGTGACAGAGGGACATACTGAGTAGTGCCAGCCCCCCAAAATCCCCTCCCCAAACCCCTCCAGTTCCCCTGTCCCCTGCTTACGGGCAGTGGGTCAATGTAGAGGATGACAAAGTGGAGGGACATAGAGAGGCAGATGGAGCCGACGAGCCAGATGTTGACCCAAGGTGGCATGCGGATGAGGGACTGGTTCTCAGAGAGGCTGCGGGGACAGGGGGGACACAGGTGGGATACGTTGGGGGACATGCACGGTGGGGACATTGGAGATCGTCCCCTACCTGTTGAGGGCGTTGCACATCTCAATGGTGACCAGCACGGAGAGCGCCATGGTCATGGGCACCGGCGACTCGAAGACGTCGCAGTCGAGGCCCTCAAACTCCGCGTTGTGCTCCGTGCACTGCATGAAGTGGGTCTGCGGGGACCCCGGGTCACCGTGTTGTCATCGTGGGGACACATTGGGGGGTCATTGTGGGCACCCCAGGGTCACGGTGGGGATGCCAGAGTCCTCATGGGGACAGCAGGGTCATTGCAAGGACGGCAGGGTCACGATGGGCACGGCACAGTCGCTGCAGGGACCCCAGGGTCACCATGGGGATGGCGGGGTCATTGTGGAGACCTCAAGTGAGGTCTTCGGCGGGGACAGCAGGTCACCAGTGGGGACAGGACACTGGGGACGCGATCACAGGGGACAGCGGGTCGCCAGCATCACTCACCAGCTGATGGTAGGTGACGCCGGGGCCGTCCTCGGCGTAGAGGAACCACCAGGCCGCGGCGCCCACGGTGGCGGCCCCCACATAGCCTGGGGAGAGCGGGGGGGACGGGTGTGAGCCGGGCGCGGGGGCGCTCGCCGGGGCGGGCGCGCCGGGGCGGACGGCTCACCCCCGATGGCCAGGTAGCGGAAGAAGAGCCAGCCGCTGATGAGGGGCTCCTTGGGGCTGCGGGGCGGCTTGTCCATGATGTCCAGGTCCGGAGGGTTGAAGCCGAGGGCTGTGGCCGGCAGCCCGTCCGTCACCAGGTTCACCCAGAGCAGCTGCACCGGGATCAGCGCCTCGGGCAGCCCCAGGGCCGCCGTCAGGAAGATGCTGGGGGAGGGGTCAGGGGGCGGGGGCCGGGGAGCCGGGGGCAGGAGAGCCAGGGGCATCAGGAGAGACCAGGGGGAATGGGGGAGAGCCGGGGATCTGGGGGGGATCAGGCAGGATCTGTAGGGGAGCCAGGTGGGGAGGACTGGGGGGAGCGAGAAGGGATTGGGGGGAGCCAGCATCAGCGGATCGGGGGAAACCGGGTCTTCGGGGACTGGGGGATCCAGGGGGAAGCGGGGAGATCGGGGGATCTGGAGGGAATCCGATGAGCATTGGGGTTGACGTGGGGGGATCCACGGGGGAGACGGAGGGGATCGGGGAATCCAGGAGGGCTGGAGGAGATCCAGAGGGGATTCAGGGGACCTCATCTCACCCGACGGCCCCGTCCCTCTTGGAGATCTGTGGGAGGCGTGAGGAGGATTGGGGAGGGCTTGGGGAGGGGATCGGGGCGTCCCAGCTCGCCGGGGCGTCGCGTCCTCGTGGGTGGCAGGGGTCTTGGGGGGATTCGGGGCAGGGATCCAGGTGTCCCAGCTCACCAGACCACCTCGCCCACGTTGGAGGAGATGAGGTAGCGAATGAACTGCTTCATGTTGTTGTAGATGGCGCGGCCCTCCTCCACCGCCGCCACGATGGTGGAGAAGTTGTCGTCTGCCAGCACCATCTCGGAGGCCGTCTTGGCCACGGCCGTCCCTGAGCCCATGGCGATGCCGATCTCCGCCTTCTTCAGTGCCGGCGCGTCGTTCACTCCGTCGCCCGTCTGGGGTCAGGGATGGCATCACCGGGCTGCCATCAAGGACCTCCCAGCCCCGCGGGGTCTCCCCGGGACAACAACGTCCAGACCACGATGCCAAACCCCCAGGGCCACCTTGAAGAGGTGCCGACTCCCCCAGAGCAATATCACACCCCCAGAGCGATGCCAGACCCCTAGGCCTGCCCCAGGGAGATGCTGGAGACCCAGGACTGCATCAGAGTGATGCTGGATGCCCTGGAGTGATACCGGCGCCAGTGCTGGAGCGATACTGGATAGACCAGACTGGAGAGACGCCGGACCCCGAGACCATCCTAGAGCAATGCTGGAGCCCCAAGCCCACATCGGAGCTATGACTGAGGCGCCTGTGCGCTGCTGGAGTCTCCTTCAGTGCCCTGTCCTCACCATGGCTGTGATCTCGTCGAAGGACTGCAGGAACTCAACGATCTTGGACTTGTGGGTGGGCTCGACGCGGGCGAAGCAGCAGGCACGGCGACAGGCCTCCCGCTGCTCAGCGGGCGGCAGGTCGTCGAACTCGCGGCCCGTGTAGGCCCGCCCCGTCACCTCCTCGTCCTCACTGAAGATGCCGATGCGGCGGCAGATGGCAATGGCTGTGCCCTTGTTGTCCCCCGTGATCATGATCACCCGGATGCCGGCGTCCCGGCACAGCTGGATCGAGCCCATCACCTCCTTCCGTGGTGGGTCCAGCATGCCCACGCAGCCCACAAAGGTCAGGTCCATCTGGGGGAACACGAGGACTTAGGGGAGACACATAGGACCAGGGACCCCACAGAGGGTGTTGCAAGGGGTCATATCAGACCAGTGACCCCAAAGAGGGGATGTTATACACCCGTACAGGACCAGGGACCCCACAGAGGGTGTTGTTTGGCAACACGGAATTGGGGAGCGCCAGGGAAGGGGTCCCACCTCCGTACAGCACCGAGGGTGCCCCCAAGTGCCAGGCTCCCGTCCTCACCTCATACTCAGCGAACTTGGTGGAGTCCTCCAGCATCATGTCCTCCTTCTTGGGAGGGGTGTCGCGGGTGGCCAGGGCCAGGCAGCGCAGTGTGTCCCGGCCAGTGCCCCACTCCTTGATGACGGTGAGGATCTTCTCCTTGATGATGGGCGTCAGAGGCACCCGCGTGGTGCCCACCCGCACGTAGTTGCAGCGGTCGATGACGCCCTCAGGGGCTCCCTGTGGAGGGTCGATGTGAGGGAGATGAATGCGGGGGGGGGGGGAGGATGTGGGGGAAACGGGCACAGGAAGGTGAGTCTCACCTTGACGAACATCTTGTTGCCCACAGCAGCCCGCGACGCCTTGGCTGGGGAGCAGTAGACAGACATGGACTTGCGGTCGCGGGAGAACTCCAGCGTGAACTCCTTCTTCATCAGCTGCTTGATAACCTGGGGCAGAGGGGATGCCGTCAGCAGGGTGTGGGGACACATGGACACCGAGACAGGGGTCAGCAGGACACATGGACATGGGAACAGTGGGACACTGGGTCAACAGGGCAGGGGCGCCCAGGAGGAGGGGGACAGCAGGACAGGGGATCAGCAGGGACATGGTGACATGGGGACAGCATGACACAGAATGAACAGGGACATGGAGGCCACAGGGAGAGCAGGACACAGGATCAGCAGGGACTTAGGGGACATGGGGACAGCAGGACACAGGATCAGCAGGAAAATGGGATCAGCAAGACACAGGAGAAATGTGTGGGGGACACCAGGTCAGTAGGGACATGGGGGGACTTGTAACATGGGGTTAAAGGGGACACGGGGAAGACAGTGGGGTGGGACATAGGGCAATGGGGGGACAGGGTCAGCAGGAACAAGGTGGGGACACAAGGTCGGTCGGTGGGGACATGGGGAGGACAGCGGGGTCAGCAGGGTCTGGGGGAAACGGGATGGGATCAGGGAGGACAGCAGGACACGGAGGGACAAGGGGCCTGGGAACAGCAGGGACACGGGGGACTCGGCAAGCGGCTTACGGAGTTGCAGGCGTTGGCCCGCTCCACCTTGGAGAGGCTCCGCACGTCAGTGTTGAAGACGTTCATCTTCTCCACGAGGCAGGTCAGGGCCGTCTCTGTCGCCTCCCCCACCTTCTCGTAGATGCCTTTGGACTATGGGTCTGGGGTCAGCGCGGGCACCCAGAGGGGCCCAGGTGTCCTGGGGCCGGGCAGAAGGACGGGCACCCCAGGGGGATCCAGGCACCCTGGTGCCGAACGAGGGGTGCCAGGAGGAACAGGGAGACTTGGCGGGTCCCAGGGTGGGGATGAGGGAACCTGGGGTTTGGGGGGTCCTGGAGAAGGACAGGGAGCGGATAAAGGATCCTGGAGACCCAGAGAGGGGTCAGGAGGGGACCCACAGGGATGCGGAGAGGACGGGGACCCTGGGGGTCCCAAGGGGGCACCAGGAGGCAGCGTGGGGATGGCCTCACCTCATTGTAGTCAAGGGAGGAGTCGTTGCAGAGGGCGCAGATGGTGGCCAGCTCCACCAGCCCGTCGTACTGCCCGGCCTTCACGTGCTTCTCATTCTTCATCCTGGGGGCGGGACGGGATGGCTCAGGGACACGGAGGACACCACCGGGGGCCACACCTGCCGCCGCGGGTGCCCCGCAGCAGATGGGCCAGCGACCCCACAGAGGAGACTGCTATCAGCCCGCTGGGGACGTGGACCCTGAAGAGCGGGGTGTTTGCCTCCTGTTGGGGACAAGGACCCTGAAGGGGAGGCTGTCCTGAGCGCGTCTGGCATGGGGGGGGGGGGCCTGGGCCCAGTCACTCACACTTCTCCCTCGGGGGCGTAGGTGGAGCCGGTGACGGAGAACTCGTTGAGGGAGCAGGCGTCGCCCTCCACCTTGTCCACCACGAACATCTGGGGGCAGGGAGAAGAGAAGGGTCAGGAGCACCCTGAGGGCCATGGGAAAGCTTGAGGGCAGCTGCTGGGGCACCCTGAGGGGCCACTGGGCCATCCTTGGGTGTGTCGGGGCTATCTAAGGGTCTGCTAGGACATTCCAGGGGCTGTCAGGGCACCCTTGGGGGATGTCAGGGCATCCCAGGAGGATGTCAGGGCATCCTGCAGGGCTGTAGGAGCATCCTGGGGGATGCTGGCGCATCCCGAGCGGATGTCAGGGCATCCCTGGAGGACATCCTGGGGGGCCCTCAGGACCTCCTGGGGGATGCCTGGGCATCCCACAGGGATGTCAGGACATCCTGGGAGATGTCAGGGCATTCCAGGAGGACGTCAGGGCATCCTGGGGTGCTGTGGGTGCTGGGGGGTGCCCTGGCTCACCTTGCAGACAGACATCTGGTTGGTGGTGAGGGTGCCAGTCTTGTCGGAGCAGATGACGGAGGTGCAGCCTAGGGTCTCCACGGAGGGCAGGCTCCGCACGATGGCGTTCTTCTTGGCCATACGCCGGGTGCCCAGTGCCAGGCAGGTGGTGATGACAGCTGGCAGCCCTGCAGTGGGGCACCGGCACAATCTCAGCCCCAGGCCCCACTGCTCCAGCCCAGGCCCTCACCTCAGGGAGGCCTGATGGGGCCAGGAGAACTGGGGCTGGGGGCTGTAACTCCATATGGGACCAGGCAATGGTGTTACGAGCCCACGTAGGTCCCAGAAACGGCATTAAAAGCCCCCGTGGGATCAAGAGAAGGTGATGAAGTCCCTGTGGGACCTTGGGAAGCATTACCAGCTGGGGAAGGGTGCTACGAGCCCGTATGGGGCCGGGGAAGGCGCTACAGCCACGTATGGGGCTGGGGAAGATGCTATGAGCCCATATGGGGCCAGGGAAGGGCACTACAAGCCCATATGGGGCCAGGGAAGGGTGCTACAACCACGTATGGGGCCGGGGAAGGGCACTACGAGCCCATATGGGGCCGGGGAAGGGCGCTACAACCACGTATGGGGCCGGGGAAGGGCACTACGAGCCCATATGGGGCCGGGGAAGGGCGCTACAACCACGTATGGGGCCGGGGAAGGGCGCTACGAGCCCATATGGGGCCGGGGAAGGGCGCTACAACCACGTATGGGGCCGGGGAAGGGCGCTACGAGCCCATATGGGGCCGGGGAAGGGCGCTACAACCACGTATGGGGCCGGGGAAGGGCGCTACGAGCCCATATGGGGCCGGGGAAGGGCGCTACAACCACGTATGGGGCCGGGGAAGGGTGCTACGAGCCCATATGGGGCTGGGGAAGGCGCTACAACCACATGTGGGACTGGGGAAGACGCTATGAGCCCGTAAGGGATGGGAGCCCCGCAGACCTTCAGGGATGGCAGCGACAGCCAGAGCCACAGCGATCTTGAAGTAGTAAATGGCACCGCGGATCCAGGAGCCGCCGTGGACGGGGTCGTTGAAGTGGCCGATGTTGATGAGCCAGACGGCCACGCAGATGAGCGAGATCACTTTGGAGAGCTGCTCCCCGAACTCATCCAGCTTCTGCTGCAGCGGCGTCTTGTCCTGCTCCGTAGCTGCCATCTCGTCCCGGATCTTCCCGATCTCCGTGTTCACCCCTGTGGCCACCACGATGCCCACGGCCTTGCCCGCCCCGATGTTTGTGCCCTGCGGGGAGGAGGGACAGCGACGTGAGGGGACCAGGGGGATCGAAGGAGACGTCGAGGGGACGGGGGCTGCGGGGACACTCACAGAGAAGAGCATGTTCTTCTTGTCCTGGTTGACGGCCCGGGGGTCGGGGACCGGATCCGTGTGCTTGATCACGGAGACGGACTCGCCTGGGAGCACGGGTCATGCGTGTGCCGCGGGTGAGCACGCGTGTACAGCTCCGTGCATGCACCCTCTTGTGCAGCCCCGGCCCCGTATCACACGTGTGTGCATGCAGTGCACACGCATGTGCGCCCCGGGCCGTACCAGTGAGGATGGACTGGTCCACACGCAGCGTTGTCGACTTGATGGAGATGATCCGGATGTCAGCTGGGACCTTGTCTCCCACTGCGGGCACCATGGTTACTGGA
Source organism: Rhea pennata (assembly GCF_028389875.1). Lineage (NCBI taxonomy): Eukaryota > Metazoa > Chordata > Aves > Rheiformes > Rheidae > Rhea > Rhea pennata. The sequence continues at coordinate 105,313 of NW_026907590.1, read as the reverse complement.
GGATACTGGGAGCTCCCGGGGGTTAGTGGGAGTTACTGGGAGCACTGGGGGCTACCACAGGAGCTCCTAGCACCCACTGGCGGTTACTGGGAGTCCCCAGTAGTTACTGGGGGTCACTGGGAACTCCTGGAGGGTCAGTGGGAGTTCCTGGAGATCACTGGGGGGGTCACTGGGAAGCTCCTGGAAGGTCACCAGGAGCTGTCAGTGGTTACTGGGGGTCACAGGGAGCTGCCAGTGGTTACAGGGGGGTCATTGGCAGCTCCTGGAGGGTCACTGGGAGCTGCCAGGGGTTACAGAAGGGTCACTGGGAGCTCTTGGAAGGGCACTAGGAGCTGCCAGCGGTTCCTCAGCCCCCTCCCTGTCCCTGTCCCCGCCTCACCGGCCACCTCGGCGATGTCCCCGGGCACCATGTCGCGGGCCTTGATGCGCTGCACGGCCTTGCGGTCGGCGCGGTACACCTTGCCCATCTCGGGCTCGTACTCCTTCAGCGCCTCGATGGCGTTCTCGGCATTGCGCTCCTGCCGGGGCCGGCGGCCGCTCAGCCATGGGGCCGCCCGCCGGGCCGCCCTGCCCCGGGGTCCCCTGGCCGCAGGGCCTGTCCCCGCGGCCACAGCCCTGGCCCTGTCCCGTGGTCCCAGCCCTGGCCCTGGCCCTGGCCCCACAGCCCCAGCCCCGTCCCCGTGGTCCCAGAGGGGCTCCTGTGGCCTCGTCCCTGCCCCTGTCCCCATGGCCTCAGCCCTGTCCCTGTCCCTGTGGTCCCAGAGGGGCTCCCGTGGCCTCGTCCCTGTCCCTGTCCCTGTGGCCACAGTCCTGTCCCTGTCCCTGTGGTCCCAGAGGGGTTCCTGTGGCCTCGTCCCTGCCCCTGTCCCCATGGCCTCGTCCCTGCCCCTGTTCCTGTGGTCCCAGAGGGGCTCCTGTGGCCTCGTCCCTGCCCCTGTCCCCATGGCCTCAGCCCTGTCCCTGTCCCTGTGGTCCCAGAGGGGCTCCTGTGGCCTCGTCCCTGTCCCTGTCCCTGTGGCCACAGCCCTGTCCCTGTCCCTGTGGTCCCAGAGGGGCTCCCGTGGCCTCGTCCCTGCCCCTGTCCCCATGGCCTCAGCCCTGTCCCTGTCCCCACGGCCCCAGTCCTGTCCCTGGCCCCGTGGCCCCAGCCCCGTCCCTGACCCTGTCCCCGTGGCCCCATCCCCATGTCCCCAGCGCTGCAGCCACCCTCCTACCTGCCAGACGCCCACCACAGCGTTAGCGATGAGGATGAGGAGGATGACGAAGGGCTCTACGAAGGCGGTGATGGTCTCCTCGCCCTCCTCAAACCAGGCCAGGACCTAGGGGGGGATGGGGACAGGGACAGGTCACCGTGGGGGTCGCGTGGCCCCGGATCGCCTTTCGCTGTCACGCGAAGGGCCCAGCTGTCCCCGTGGCAAATGTCAAGACGCCGCGGGGGGGGGGACACGACACACACACACGACGAGGGCCGGGGGCAGCAGCGGCGCCCGGGGAGGGGACACCCGCGTCCCACCCCCCCGCCCGGGGCAGCTGCCGACACTTGAGACGTCGCGGCCGACACCGGATCCCCCCCGGGGCCCGATTCCAGCCCCAGAGGTCACCGCCAAGGACAAGGCAGCGGCGGCCACCTCCTTCCGCCCCCCCCCCAGCCCCGCTGCTCCTCAAGGGGCCCAGGCGTCCGGGCGGTGCCCCTGGCACGGGCAAAGGGACCCCGGATCCCCCGGAGCTGCTCCTGCCCCGCTGGGGCCTGCTCCCCCAGGAGGGGCCCAGGCGTCCGGGCGGCACCCCCGGCCTGGGCAAGGGGGGCCGGGAGCTGCTCCTGCGGCTGCGCCCCGCTGCCCCCCCCCCCCCCCCCGCCGGGGCCCAGGCGTCCGGCCCTTCCCGGCCCCCCCACTCACGAAGGAGATGCAGGCGGCCAGCAGCAGGATTCGCACCAGCAGGTCCTCGAACTGCTCCACCACCAGCTCCCAAATCGTCTTACCTGGGGGCACGAGGCTTCAGAGGGCGGCCGGGCCCCCCGCCCGGACGCCTGGGCCCCCCGCGCCGGCGGCACTTACCCTCCTCGGCCGGGAGCTCTGCGACGGCGGCGACGGAGCAGGGAGAGAGGCGTCAGGGGGCTGCCGGGGACGGCGCTCTCCCCGCGCCCCCCCACCCCTCTCTGTCTGTCCCCCACGTCCCCCCACTCGCTGCTGTGACCCACGTCCCCCCGCAACCCCTCCGGGCGCCCCCGTCACCCCGCGCGCAACGCCTTGTCCCCACGGCCCCCCCGCCCCCCACAGCGTCCCGGGCTCCCCACGGCGCCCCTGGCCCCCCCGCCACGGCCCCCGCGTGCCCCACAGCGTCCCGGGCTCCCCGTGGTGCCCCGGCCCCTCCTGGACCCCCCCGTCCCAGCCGCATCCCCATTATGCCCCACATCCCCAACTATGCTCCCCAGTCCCCAGCCTCCCCGTGTCCCCCCGTGTCCCCTGCCCCCCATGTCCCACGCTTCCCATTGCACCCCACATCCCCCCTTGTCCCGCGTTCCGCTCCCTCTCCGTCCCCCGCTCCGCGTTGCGCCCCACGTCCCCCTCGTCCCGTGTCTGTGTCCCCCCACGTCTCCATGTCCCCGCTCGGCGTTGCGCCCCACGTCCCCCTCGTCCCGTGTCCGCGTCCCCCCACGTCTCCATGTCCCCCACTCCTCACTACGCCCCACGTCCCCCTCGTCCCGTGTCCCCGTCCCCCCACGTCTCCATGTCCCCCACTCCTCACTACGCCCCACGTCCCCCTCGTCCCGTGTCCGCGTCCCCCCACGTCTCCATGTCCCCCACTCCTCACTACGCCCCACGTCCCCCTCGTCCCATGTCCTCGTCCCCCCACGTCTCCATGTCCCCGCTCCGCGTTGCGCCCCACGTCCCCCTCGTCCCGTGTCCTTGTCCCCCCACGTCTCCATGTCCCTCGCTCCGCGTTGCGCCCCACGTCCCCCTCGTCCCATGTCCCCATCCCCCCACGTCTCCATGTCCCCCACTCCTCACTACGCCCCGCATCCCCCTCGTCCTGTGTCCCCAGCCCCATGCGTCGCTGCATCCCCCTGCTCCCCACTACGCCCCACATCCCATCCCCCTGTCCCCCCATGTCTCCCTGCTCCTCACTATGCCCCACGTCCCCCTCGTCCCGTGTCCCCGTCTCCCGTCTCCACATCCCCCGCTCCGTGCTGCGCCCCATGTCCCCCTCGTCCCGTGTCCCCGTCCCCCGTCTCCGTGTCCCCCTCTCCGCGCTGCGCCCCACATCCCCCTCGTCCCGTGTCCCCGTCCCCTGCTCCCCGTTGTGCCCCACGTCCCCCTCGTCCCGTGTCCCCGTCCCCCCATGTCTCTGCGTCCCCTGCTCCCCGTTGCGCCCCACGTCCCCCTCGTCCCGGGTCCCCGTCCCCCCATGTCTCTGCGTCCCCTGCTCCGCGCTGCGCCCCACGTCCCCCTCGTCCCGTGTCCCCGTCCCCCCGTCTCTGCGTCCCCCTCTCTGCGCTGCGCCCCACGTCCCCCTCGTCCCGTGTCCCCGTCCCTTGCTCCCCGTTGTGCCCCACGTCCCCCTCGTCCCGGGTCCCCGTCCCCCCACGTCTCCGCGTCCCCCGCTCTGCCCCACGTCCCCCTCGTCCCGGCGCCGGCCCCCGCGCCGCGGGCTCACCGTTGTGGCCATACTTCTCCAGGCTCCGCTTCACCTGGTCGGGGGAGAGCCCCACGCTCTCGGTGACCCCGAAGTAGGCCAGGCACTCCTCCACCGTCTTGGCGTGGGCGCTCTCCATGCCGCGGGCTCGGGGGGGGGTCCGGGCGCCCTCGGCGCCGGCGCCCGCGCGGGGGCTTATGAGGGGCCGCCCGCCCCCGGCCCCCCGGGGCGGCCCCGGCTGACGCCGCCGCTGGCACGGCCGCCCCCCGCCCGGGCCGCCGCGGCCCCCGGCGTCACCCGCGCCCCCCCGCCGCCCCGCGCTGCCGGCCCCCCCGGTTATTTCTGGCCCTGATGGACAGGCGGGACCTGGGCGCCGGGGGGCAGCGCTGCCCGGGGGGGCGGGGCGGCGGGGGGGCAGAGCGGCCGCCCCACGGACACGGGGGATTGGGGAGGGGGGAGCCCACGGGGCGGCACCTGGACGCCTGGGCCCCTCTCGGGGGTCCCTGTGGTCCATGGGTCAGAGTGGGGACACCTGGACACCTGGGCCCCTCTCGGGGGTCAGCAGGGCCCGTGGGACACAGTGGGGACACCCGGACCCCCAGGCCCCTCTCGGGGGTCAGAGGGGCCTGTGGGGCAGAGTGGGGACACCCATGGGCCCCTCTCCGGGGTCACTGGGGTCCATGGGGCACCTGGACCTTTCTCAGGGCTCAGTGCAGCCCATGGGGCATAGTGGGGACACCTGGGCCTCACTTGGGGGTCAGTGGGGCCCGTGGGGCCCAGTGGGGCACCCGGATGCCTGGGCCCGCTTGGAGGGGCCGCCCCAGGGGCCGAAACCAGATCTGAGCTCGAGGCGTAAACAGGGATTTGGTGTCCGGCCCGCGGGGCCGTGGGGGCTGGCGGGGTCGCCCCCTGCCCCACGGCAGCCCCACGGCCGGGGGGCTCCGGGCATTGACTTACAGCCCCACCAGGCCATGTCCTCGCGCCCGGGGTCACAGGCCCCCCTGCACCCCCAGGCCGGGGAGGGAGCCCAGGCGTCCGGGCGGCCCAGCCCTGCCCCCGTGCCCCGGGCACCCCGGGGGGCGTGGGGCTGCCCCACGGTGCAGGGGGCCGGGGGGTGTTGGGTTCCCAGCCGTAACTCGAGCCCCACCTGCTCCCGCCCGGCTCCAGTTACCCCAACCTTGGCCTTTGGCAGAGTCAGCACCGGGGGGGGGGCCTGGCCTGGCCCCACAGCCTGCCCCATAGCAGCCTGGGACCCCCCTCCACCTCCTAACCTGCCTGGCAGAGGCCGGGGGGCTGAGGACACCCCCCGCCCCACAGCCTACCCCAAAGCGGGCTGGGGCCCCCTCCAGCCCTCAGCACACCATAGGGGCCAGGCTCCCCGCTGAGCCCCCCAGTGGGCCAGAGATCCCCCCGGCTGCCCCACAGCAGGCCGCGGGGGCCGGGTATCCCCAGCCAACCTCTAGCTGGCCACGGGGTGGATCGGGGGCCCCTATGCTGTAGCCCCGGGGGGCGGCAGGGTGAGTGGGAACCCCCCCCAGCTGCCCCACAGCCAGTTCTGGGGGCGGAGGGCAGCAGGCGCTGGGGGCGACAAGGGCCCCCAGCCCCATAACCTGCCCCACAGCTTGCCCAGAGGGCCCTCAGGGTCCTCCAGCCCCATAGCCCCACTGCCACCTGGCTGGGTGGCATGGCAACACGGAGCCCCCCCCCCCCCCCGAGCCACGTCCTGCCCCACAGCTGTCGTGGTGTCCGTGGGGCAGCACTGTGCCCTGCCCCCAGCCTGCCTCCCTCGGGGCTGTGGGGGAGGGAGATGGTGGGTATAAATCCCTGTCCCCAAGCCCCGAGCCCTGCCGAGGGCCCAGGCGTCCGGGGGTCCCGGCCGGGAGGGGGGCGGGGGGGGGGGAGGAGGGCGCTCAGCTTTACCCTATAAGGGGCCCGCGGGTGCCGGGGCCCAAAATAGCCGCGGGGGGGCCGGGCTGGGACAGCTGGGCCCCGGGATTAGGAGCAAAGTGCGAGATTTCCACCCCCAGGCAGCTGCTGGGGCCCCCCCGGAAGAGGATGCGGCGCCCCAAAACTGCCCCTGGGGAGCCCCTGCACGGGACAGGGACCCCCCAACTGCCCCAGGGACCCCTAAACCGCTCAAACTGCCCCTGGAGAGCCCAAAACCATGATGGGAGCCCCCAGTCCTTCCCTGCGGTGCCCCCAGCTGACCCAAACCTGCCCCACAGGTGTCCAAAGCAGGATGGAGACCCCCACGCTGACCCAAATCAACCCTCAGGGATCCCCAGATTGCCTAAAACTACCTCAAAACTGCCCCCAAAGACCCGCTAGCTGCCCCAAACCTGCTCTGGAGAGCCACAAAACCACCCAAAAAGCTGGGGCACGGAGCCCCCCAGATTGCCCCACATTTGCTCCAGGGATCCCAGAACGACCCCAGGACCCTCCCAAACGCCCCAATCTGCTCCCAGAGAGCCCCAAACTGCCCGAATCTGCCTTAGGGGTGCAAACTCGCTCCAGGAGCAGCCTCAGACTGCCCCAGAAACCCCAGAAACTGCCCCAAAACTGCACGTGGGCACCCAAACTGCCTCCACGCCCCCTGCAACTGCCTCAGAAAGGCCCCAGAGATCCCAGACTGGCTCTGGGGATCCCCAAAACTGCCCCCAAATGGGGACAAGGCCCCCCAACACCCCCCAGGGGTCACCAGTGTGGGATGGAGACCCCCAAAACTGCCTTTAGTCACCACTCAACTGCTCCAAAGCCCCCTAAGACTCAAGGTAGGGCCCCAAACTTCCTCTAGTATCCCCTAAACTGCCCCCAACCCCGCCAGACACCTAAGCTGCTCCAGAGACCCTCTGCATTGGGATATGGACCCCAAAATCACCCCACAGACCCCCAAAGACACCCCAGAACCCCAAGGCTATTCTGGGGCTCCTCTGCATTAGGATATGGACCCCAAAATCACCCCACAGACCCCCAAAGACACCCCAGCACCCCAAGGCTATTCTGGGGCTCCTCTGCATTGGGATATGGACCCCAAAATCACCCCACAGACCCCCAAAGACACCCCAGCACCCCAAGGCTATTCTGGGGCTCCTCTGCATTGGGATATGGACCCCAAAATCACCCCACAGACCCCCAAAGACATTCCAGCACCCCCAGACCTGCCCCAGGGATCCCCAGACCTGCCCCAGGGACCCTCAGTGACCTCCAGCCCCCCCCCCCCCCGCCCCGAGAGCTGCCTGAACTGCCCAGGTCTCCCCAGTCCCACCCCACATGGGCCACTCCCTGCCCTGGCCCAGGATATGGGGCGGCCCCTGCTCCGCCTGGAGAGGATCAGGACACCCCCCCCAGATGAGGCTGATGACTCTGGTTTTCTGCTTTTCTTTTAAAAGGCGCCCGCGGTTTCTGTACAAACCGACCCGAAACGGGAGGGGAAAATGGGACGCGGCTGTCAACCGGCCCCGGGGGGAAGCGGGAGGGCAAAACCCACCCCCTAGGGTGGGGGCAAAACCGCCCTCGGTAGAAAAATAAACCTCGGGTGCATGGGGGGGTCGGAGACGGGACACAGGAGCTATTTGTACCCCCCCCCCCGGCAGCCCCTGCGCCCTGTAGTGTCTGGGGGGGGGACCGTAACGTACCTGGGGGCTTGCAGAGGCGGTACCGCCGTGGGGGGTCCCTGGGGCAAAAAAGGGGGGCAAAAGGGGGTAGAAACGAGGTCCGTGAAGGGCAGGGGGAGCCGGGGGGCTCAGACGAACGAGTACTGGTTGCTGACGGCCCGAGTGTGTCCCGGTCCCCCGTCGGGGTCCTCGGCATGGGGGCCTCTGGCCCGAGGTGCCCCCCGGTCGCCGGAGCCATCGGCCGCTTCCTCCTCTTCTTCCTCCTCTTCCTCCTCGCCGGGGGTGTCCGGAGATGGGGCGGGGACCCCGGCGTCCAGGGGTGCCGGGGGCCCCCGTGGCGGTGGCGGCGGCGGAGCAGGGGGCGGCACGCTACGGGACGTGCTCGGCTCTGCGGAGAGACGGACGGGGAAGGGGGGGACGGACGGGCGGGCTGGCGTCAGCCGGAGCCGCGGGACTCCCAGGGACGTCCCGCGGCCGCCGGGGCCCCGCGGCCGCCGCTGTCCCCCCTCCCCGCCGCCCGCCGGGGGACCCGATGGGGGTGTGATGCTCTCAGGCACGCCGGGGCCCCCCGGTCACACTTACAAACAGTCACTCGTGCCGATGGAGATGAGCCCGGGCGAGTCGGGGCTGCGAGGGCTGGGCTCACAGGCGGCCGCGCGGCTCCCGGACCTGTCCCTGCCTGCAGGGAGGGCGCGGGAGCGGGGGGACGGGAGACAGAGACGCCCGTGAGAGACGGGACACGGCGGGGGGGGACACGGATGCAGGGACACACGGACAGGACGAGGGCTGGAGTGGCACGGCCAGCTCCCGAGAGGGAGGCAGGCGGATGGGAGCGCTACGGGCGGGTGGCACGCACACCGGGGGAACAGGCGGACGCGGGTACAGACACGCACAGGAGGAAAACAGGCAGACACGGATGCACACGGATGAGAAAGACGCAGACACGGGCAGACCAGAGGAACAGGCAAACACGGATGCACGCACATGCACAAAGGAAAGAGGCAGAGAAAGGCACAGTGGGGGGAACACCTGTAGAAGGGAAACGGAGACACAGCCACAACAGGGGGAACAAGCAGACACGGACGTGCACACACACGGAAGGCAAACAGGCAGACACAGGCACGTCAGGGCAAACAGGGAGCAACAGCTGGACACGGACACACATTTAGACAAAAAATATCCGGACGCAGGCACGCACAGTAGGAGAAACAGCCAAAGACGCTGATGCCTCGAGGTAGAAAAACACATGGGCACGGGCACACCCTGGGGAAAGGAAACAGCCAAACACGGACACACACTGGAGGGAACAGCCGGACGCAGACACGCACACGTGGAGAGGGGAGCAGCAGAGACGGGTGTGTACGTACAGAGAGGGAACAGCCAGGCACACGCAGACGGAGAAAAAGCAGCTGTACGCAACCAAGTGTGTGCGGAAAACAGACACTAACACATACGTCCCCAAAGGCGCAAGCTGAACGCACGTAAGCAGACAGAACAGCTGGACACGTGCACACGCACACAGGGGAGAACACAGTCGAACGCGTGCAGGCAGCGAGCAACAGACAGGTGCAGCCGCACGCACGCGTGGGGAGGAAATGGCTCGATACAGACACACACGTGGGAAAGGAGCAGCGGATGCGCACACGCAACGGGAAAAACCGGGCACGGACACACACACAGGTGGACAGGGAGCAGCTGGACACGGACACGTGGGCAGGGACCAGCCGGAGCAGCCGCGGGGAAGAGCCAGGGAGGAGCTCCCGGGGCACTGAGAGGGAGCCGGGGCTGGCGGAGCCGCGCGGCCCTGCAGCCCCGCGGCAGGGACGGAGCGAGCCGGCGGCCCCGGCCCGGGGACGGAGAGAGCCGGCGGCCCCGGCCCGGGCACGGAGCGAGCCAGCGGCCCCACGGCAGGGACGGAGCGAGCCGGCGGCCCTGGCCCGGGCACGGAGAGAGCCAGCGGCCCCGCGGCAGGGACGGAGCGAGCCGGCGGCCCCGCGGCAGGGACGGAGCGAGCCGGCGGCCCCGGCCCGGGGACGGAGCGAGCCGGCGGCCCCGCGGCAGGGACGGAGCGAGCCGGCGGCCCCGGCCCGGGCACGGAGAGAGCCAGCGGCCCCGCGGCAGGGACGGAGCGAGCCGGCGGCCCCGGCCCGGGCACGGAGCGAGCCAGCGGCCCCGCGGCAGGGACGGAGCGAGCCGGCGGCCCCGGCCCGGGGACGGAGAGAGCCGGCGGCCCCGGCCCGGGCACGGAGCGAGCCGGCGGCCCCGCGGCAGGGACAGAGCGAGCCGGCGGCCCCGGCCCGGGCACGGAGCGAGCCGGCGGCCCCGCGGCAGGGACGGAGCGAGCCGGCGGCCCCGCGCGCCCTCACCGTGCAGCCGCTGGGACGCCACGACGTAGCTGACGAGCGTGACGTCGCTGGAGCCGCCCGACTCCAGCGGGATGGGGTGCACGCGGAAGTGCTCCAGCATGTCGAAGATGGTCTGGAACCAGAGGTGCTGCACGCGGCACTGGGCGTCCTCGTTGAGCGAGAGCCGCAGGTGCTGGGGACGGAGCGACGGAGGGGACGGGGGCGTCAGTGCCGGCGGCGGCCCGGCCCCCCGGCTGCCCCCGGCGCCTCACCTTGGCCTTGCCCTGGAAGTTGAAGGTGAGGACGTACTCGCCCCGGCGCGTCTCGCTCTGCCGCACCAGGAAGACGCCGTGGCTGCTGGTGCCCCCGGCCAGCACCAGCTGGGCCGCCTTCAGCCGCGACAGGGTGCCGTGGAACCAGGGGTACTCGGAGAGCGGGTGCTCGGGGTCCCCCTCGCCCGCCTCCGCCTGGAAGAGGAAGGACCCTGCCGAGGGCCCCGAGAGCATCAGAGGCTGGAGGGGAAAGAGGGAGCCGTGATCCGCCCCGGAGAGCCCCGGCGCTGGGGCCGAGACCCCAAACCTGCCCCGGCACTGAGACCCCAAACCTGCCCTGCGCGGCACCAGGGCCGAGACCCCAAACCTGCCCCGTGCAGCCCCGGCGCCGGGGCCGAGACCCCAAACCTGCCCCGGCACCGAGACCCCAAACCTGCCCCGTGCAGCCCCAGCGCTGAGACCCCAAACCTGCCCCATGCGGCCCCGACGCCAGGGACGAGACCCCAAACCTGCCCCGTGGGGCCCCGGCGCCGAGACCCCAAACCTGCCCCGTGCAGCCCCCACACCGGGGCTGAGACCCCAAACCTGCCCTGCACGGCCCCGACGCTGGGGCCAAGACCCCAAACCTGCCCCGCGCAGCCCCGGCACCGAGATCCCAAACCTGCCCCGTGCGGCACCGGGGGCCGAGACCCCAAACCTGCCCCATGTGGACGCGGCACCGGGGCCAAGGTCCCAGACCTGCCCCACACGGCCCCAGCACCAATGCTGAGACCCCAGAGCCGCTGCACAGCACCCCATGGCTGGGGTGGAGACCCCAGACCCTCCCCACAGCACCCCACGGCCGGGACAGACACCCCAAATCCTTCCCTCAGCGCCCCACGGCTGGGACAGAGACCCCAGACCCTCCCCACAGCGCCCCACGGCCGGGATGGAGAGCCCAGACCCGCCCCACATCCAGGACGGAGACGTCTCCGCACACCCCAGGCGCAGGGCTGGCTCCATCCCCCCGCGGCCGAGGCTCCGTCCCCCCGGTCCCATACCTGCTCCGTCGGGGGTGTCGGGGAAAGGGGTGTGCAGCAGCCCGGGGGGGAAGGGGGTTTGGAGCCGCTCAGCTGCCTCCTCGATGGGGATCCGGGGGGGCAGCTCCGGGGGCAGCATCTCCATGGAGCCGAAGTGGGAGGCGGCGATGGAGACGGAGCTGGGCGACACGGAGGCCGAGGGGCGCTCGGAGAGGCCGCCGTAGGCGCCTGGGGGGGGGGCGGCGGGGAGGCCGTCAGGGGCGGCCGGGGGGCGCCGGGGCCGGGGCGGGGGGCGCCGGGACTCACCCTGCGCCAGGTGCTCGCTGCTCTCGCTGGGCAGCAGGGCCAGCTCCCGGCCGGGCGCGCTCTCCGCGTGGTTGAGGCACGGCGCCGCCGGGCTCTCCGCCTCCTCCCTGCGGCACACGGGGCGGGGGGACGCTAGCGTGGCGGCGCCGGGACGGAGGGGCCAGCGCGGAGGGCAGCCCCGGGGGGAAGGCGCCGGCGTGGGGCCAGGGCGCGGAGCGCGAGGGGCTCACCCTGGGCTCATGCAGTCCTGGATGTCGGCCAGCCACGACTTCATCTGCAGCGAGTCTACCGTCTCCAGGATGTACTCAAGCGAGTTCTCCATCTGCCCGCACGTGAGGAAGAGGAGGGGGGAGGTCAGCGCCCGCCAGAGCGGCCCCCACCTCACCCCCGCGCCCCGTCCGGGCACCTTCAGGACGAACGTGTTCTCCTTGTCGGGCATCTCCAGCGGCGTGGTGGTGCGCACGGCCGTCACCGCCGAGCACAGGATGCTCACGCGGGCCTTGGTGGCCTGCGGGGACACGCGAACGCACGCGGTGACGGGGACGCGGGGGCAGCGACGCCCAGCCCGGCGCGGGGGCCTCGGGAGCCCGCTCCGAGCCCACCTTGGGCGGGACGTAAAACTCCAGGGCGTAGCCGTCGCCGTCGCCCTTGCCGGCCTTCCGCAGCAGCAGGCGGCACCGCTGCCAGCGGGCCCGGCCCCCCCGCGCCGGCCCCAGGCCCGCCGTCGTCCGCCACGATGAAGTTGAGCACCCCCTCGCGCCGGACGCTGCAGGGCTCGGCGCGGGCGCCAGGGGCCCGGCCCAGGCGCAGGCGCTCGAAGCGCTGGGCCCAGCGCTCGCCGCCGCCGCCGCCGGCCGGGACCCCCTCGCCGGCACCGCCGGAGGAGTTGGAGTTGGTGTTGGCCCCGGCGGCGGGCGGCTCGTGGCCGCCGGCGGGCGGCTCGGCGGGGCCGCGCCACTGCAGCATGCCGCGGACGCTGCGGCCCACGCTGCGGAGCGAGAAGCGCTTGCGCAGCTTGGCCTTGGAGCCGGCGGCGGCGGCGGCCACGTCCTCGGAGCTGCGCGACTGGCCCCCCGGCAGCCCCGGGGCGGTGGGCTCCGGCGGCGAGGCTGCCGACGACTCGCTGCAGGTCTCGGAGGCGTCCCGGGGGCGGAGGGCGCCGGTGAAGGGGGCGATGGCGCAGCGGGGCGGGGAGGCGTCCCCGCCGCAGGCCCGTGTCACCTCGGCCTCGAAGTGCTCCACGAAGTGCTCGGCAAAGCGGCGGGAGAAGGCGGCTTCGGCCCCCGGGGCCCCGAACTGCGGGTTGTCGCTGACGAAGGCCCGGAAGCGGCGGGCGAAGTCCCGGGCGGCCGCCCGCGCGTGGGCCTCGCAGAAGTCCCGCCAGCCCGGCGGCGGCGGCGGTGGAGGCGTCCCTCCGCCGCCCCCCGCGCTGCCGTTCATGCCGGCGGGGGGCCCGGGCGCCCCCGCGGCCCGCGGCCCCGAGGCGCTGCGGACCCGGCAGCCGTGCTCCTCCTCACCTGCGGGGAGGCGGGGGGGTGGTCGGGGGCGGCGGGAGGTCCCTTCCCCACAGCCCCCTCGGGGCTCCCCTGAAGGCCCCCGGCTATCCGCCGAACGCCCCGGGACCGCGCAAGAACCCCGGTCCGCCCTGCTACGGCGCTCCTGCTTCCGCAAGGGCCCCACGGGGCCATCCCTGCCCCCCCAAAGTCCCCACATCTGCCCCCAGACCCCTCCTCTTCCACCCGGGACACCATGGATGTCCCAGACCTCCCTAGAGCCTCCAGATCTGCCCCCAAACCCCTCATTCTCCATCCAGGACCCTGCAAAACGTCCCTGACTCCCCAAAGCCAGCAGATCTGCCCTCGAGACCCCTACTCCTCCCTCTGGGTCCCCACAGGACCATTCCTGGCCTCTCAAAGTCCCTGGATCTGCCTCCCAAGCCCATCATTCTCCATCCAGGACCCCACAAAGACATCCCGGGCCTCCAGGAGCTCCTAGATTTCCTCCCCAGGCTCCTCTAGGACCCCACATGGACATTCTTGGTCTCTCAAAACTCCTGAATCTGCTCCTCCACATTTCTTCAGCTCCCGGTACCCCACAGGACCATTCCTGATCTCTAAACCCCCAAGATCTGCCCCTCAGACTGCTCCAGGACCCCACAAGGTTATTCCAGGCTCCCCAAAGTCCCTGGATCTACCTCTTAGCACCCCCTTCCACCTTCTAGGATGCCACAATGATGTCCCTGACTCCCCGAAACGCCACATCTGCCCTCCAACTCCCTCCTCCTCCCTCTGGCACCCCAAGCGGCCATCCCTAGCCCCCAAGGTCCCTGGATCTGCCCCCTAGCACTCTTTTCTCCATCCAGGACTCCACAGAGCCATCCCTGACACCCTGAAACAAGCCAAGCGGCTTTCCTCTCCCCTCTCGGACCTCACAGGACCATCCCTAATCTCCCAGAGCCCCCAGATCTGCCCCACAGGCCCCTCTGGGACTCCCCAGACCTCCTGGAGGCCCCAGACCTGGCACCCAGACCCCTACCTCCCCACCAGGACCCCATAGGACCACCCTAGATGCCCCAGAGTCCCTGGGCCCACCCCCTAGACCCCTCCTCTCCCCTCTGGGACCCCGCAGGGCCATCCCAGACCCCACGGAGCCGCCAGACCTGCCCCACACACCCCTCCTCTCCCCTCTGGGACCCCGCAGGGCCATCCCAGACCCCACGGAGCCCCCAGACCTGCCCCACACACCCCTCCTCTCCCCTCCGAGACCCCGCAGGGCCGCCCCGGCCCCGCTCCCCCCCGGCCCGCAGGACCCCCCGGGCCGCCTGGGACTCCCCGGCGCCGCCCCCCGGGGCCCCCGCCCGGCCCCCAACGGCCTCCCCCGGCCCCGGTGCTGACCATGGCGGCCCCGCCCCGCCCCGGCTCCGCGTCGCTGGTCCCGAGTGCGAACGGGGCGGGGGGGGAGGGGCGGGGGCGGCCCGACCCAGCCCCCCCTGCGGCTTCCACTTCCGGGGCTCCCCGCGCTTCTGCTTCCGCCTCCCGAGGTGGCGCCGGGGGGGTGGGGGGCGGGTTAGCGCGCCCCCAACTGACCATAGAGCGGGGGCCGCACAGACCAGAGCATCTGGCCCGGGAGCATCGAGATGGGGCAAGTCGGTGCAGAGCGCCCCCCTTCGCCGGAGCGCGGCGAGGACACGAGAGAGCAGAGCGCCCCCGACTGCTCACCATAGAGACGGGCCGCGCGGGATAGCAGCGCCTCTTTCTGCCGCTGGTCATAGAGCAGAAGGCTGAGTGTAACTAGAGCGGCTCTATAAGAACCATGAAGCTGAGAAGACGCAGGCAACCAGCGGGCCCCAAGAGAGCCATAGAGAGCCAGTTCGTCGTCGTCTTCCACGCCTAGACCGTCTCAGCCGCGCGCTGTGACCATAGAGAGGCGAGGCTAGAGAACCCCTCTGCGCTAACATAAACACCATAGAGCCAGCTCGTGGGGACTAGAGCGTCATCCTGTGTGAAACGTAAACTATAGGGCTTAGCGGCTGGCGGAGCCAGAGCGCCCCCTGGTGCTGAGGGCCGCCACGGGGACCCCCGTTACCCCGCCGGGGGGGGACACGCGCACACACACATCCCCGTTCCCGGCGGTACCTGAGGGGCGGCAGTCCCGGCGGGGTGGCGGTCCCCGCGCCGGTGGCGGTGCCGGGAGGCCCCGGCGGGGGGGGGCGGGGGGTTGCGTGGCTGAAGGAGGAGCCGGGACTCGTTCCCCCCTCCACCCACCCCCCCGCGGTGACGCGGCCGGCGGAGGGATCCCGCCGGCTGCGCCCGTGTCCTCGCGTGCCCTGCCGCGAGGCGAGGCGACGCGCGGCGCATGCGCCCCACGGCGCGCGGACCGCGGCCCCGCCCCCGAGGCACGCGCAGGCGCGGCCGCCGGAGGCGGGGAGGCGGCGGGCGGCCGCCGCGCATGCGCCGCGCGCGGCCGGCGGGGGGGGCGGCGCCCTTTGTGGCCGCGTCGCGCATGCGCGCCGGGACTTTTTTTTTTTTTTTTTTTTTTTTTTTTTTTTTTCTGGCGGCGGAGGAAACGCGCGTGAAGCGAAGCCGGTGCTCGGCCGGGGGAGGGGGGGAGAGGGGCAGGCTCGTTTCCTGCGCCCGCCCCGGAGGTCACGTGAGCCGCAGGGGGGAAAGCGGGGGGGAGGGGGAAGAAGAGAGAAATTAAAAAAAAGAAAAAAAAAAAAAGCCGGCGCGGCGCATGCGCGGTGTCTCCCCGCCCATTGTGCGGAGGGACACAGGGCGCGAGGGGAGGCGCGCGCTGCGGCCGCCGGCGCCCCGGCCCCCCCCGCCGCCGCCGCCCGCCCCCGTCGGCTCCGCCGCGCCCGGCTCCGCGCGCGCCGCCGCCGCCCGCCGCCCGCCGCCGCCGCCCCGCGCGCGCCCCCGGGCGGGGGGGCCGCCCCGCGCGCCGCCGGGCCCCGCCGCCGCCATGTTGAAGCAGCCGCAGCCGCTGCCCCCGCAGCCCCCCGCCGCCGCCGCGGCGCCGCCCGCCGCCCGCAAGGCCCCGCCGCCGCCGCCGCCCGCCGCCAGCCCCAACGGCAGCCTCAGTCCCGGCGGCGGCGGCGGCGCCCGCGCGGCCCCGGCGGCCGCGGCCCCCGGCGGCGCGGGAGGGGGGGGAGGCCCCGGAGGAAGCGGCGGCACCAGGTAACATCCGGGTCCTGCCGAGGGGAGGGGGCGCTGGGGGGGGGGGGTCCCGGCCCCGCGCGGGGGGGCGCGTGCTGGAGGAGGGGAGGAAAAGGAGGGAGGCCGGCGCTGATTGGCCGGCGGCGCGGCCAATCAGGGCGGGGGGGAAGGGGCACGTGGGGGGTGGACCCCCCCCCATGGGGCTGGAGGGGCCCAGGTGTCCGGGCGGGGGGAGGGGCCTCCCCGGCGGGGCCCAGGTGTCCGGGAGGTGTCATCAGCGGGATCTCCCGGCGCAGCGGGGACCCAGGCGTCCGGGCCCCCCACCGGGAGCGACCAGGTGTCGCTGTGCCCCTGTCAGTGGGGTCTGGGGCCCAGGTGTCTGCCCCTCCCCCCCAGTGGGACCCAAGCATCTGCCCCCCCCATCAGCACAGACCAGAGACCCAGGTGTCGTGTGTCCCCCCCCCGCCGCCATCAGCGGGGTTTGGGGCCCAGGCGTCCGGGCCCTCCTGCAGCAATTGGCAGGCAGCACCGTCTCCTGCTGCTGTGCGCGAGGCCCGGGTGGCTGAGGGGTCCCGGTTTGGCGACACCCCCACCCCGCGAGGGCCCCTTTGCGCAGGGCCGGCCCTTCGTGCCCTCTGCTGCCCCCTGAGCCGGGGGGCAGGTGTGCGGGCTCTGCCGGGGCCCAAGCTGGCCAACCCCTCGCTTGTGTTTCAGGGGCCAGAGCACGGGGAAGGGGCCCCCGCCGGTGCCGGTAAGTGAGGAGCGTGCAGGGGCGGCGCGGGGAGGGCCCCGAGACGTCTCAGCCCCCGGCGCCTGCCTGATTCGGGGGGGGCTCACCCCTTTCCCCTCCCCGCAGGTCTTCGAGGGCGTCTACAACAACTCCCGCATGCTGCACTTCCTCACAGCCGTGGTGGTGAGTTGGCGGGGCGGCTCGGGCGCCGCCGGAGGCGCGGCGAGGCCGGGCCTGTCCCCATGGCTGCCCCCTCTCCCGCCCAGGGCTCCACCTGCGACGTCAAAGTGAAGAACGGCAGCACTTTCGAGGGCATCTTCAAGACACTGAGCTCCAAGGTGAGTGTGGGGAGCGGCCCTGGTCCCGGAGCGACGGCCCGGCCCCGCCATGACGCCCGCCTGCCCCCGCAGTTTGAGCTGGCGGTGGACGCCGTGCACCGAAGAAACCCTGATCAGCCCTCTGGCCCCAAGCGCGAGGACATTGTGGACACCATGGTCTTCAAACCTGCCGACGTCATGCTGGTGCACTTCCGCAACGTGGACTTCAACTACGCCACGAAAGGTGCTGGGCAGGGGGCGACCAGGCTGCAGGGGCCGCGGGCGACGGCCAGGTCTCACCGTCGCCCGTGCCCCACCACAGATAAATTCACCGACTCGGCCATCGCCATGAACTCGAAGGTGAACGGGGAGCACAAGGAGAAGGTGCTGCAGCGCTGGGAGGGCGGTGACAGCAACAGCGACGACTACGACCTGGATTCAGACATGGTGAGGGCCGGGGCCGGGTCCGGGGCCGCGGTGCAGCATGGCGCGATGGACGCTGACCCCTCTTCTCCCGCAGTCCAACGGGTGGGACCCCAACGAGATGTTCAAGTTCAACGAGGAGACCTACGGCGTGAAGACCACCTACGACAGCAGCCTGGCCTCCTACACGTGAGTGCGCGGGAGGCGAGGGGCGGCGGGGCCCGCCGCTGCGGGGAGCCCCCGGCCGGGCTGACGCCGCGCGGCGCCCCACAGGGTGCCCCTGGAGAAGGACAACTCGGAGGAGTTCCGGCAGCGGGAGGCCCGGGCGGCCCAGCTGGCACGGGAGATCGAGTCGAGCCCCCAGTACCGGCTCCGCATCGCCATGGAGAACGACGACGGGCGCACGGAGGAGGAGAAGCACAGCTCGGTGCAGCGCCAGGGCTCGGGACGCGACAGCCCCAGCCTGGCCGCCGCCAGGTCGGCGCCGCCGCGTCCCCGGCCCCTCTTGTTGCCGGTGCCCCCCACCCCGCGTAACCCCCCCGGCCCTGTCCGCAGGGAGAACAAGTACAACCCGCTGCCGCAGCGCGTGCGGGATGGCTCGCGCGGCGGCGTCCGCTGCGGCTCCTCCCGCGGCGGGCGGCCTGGCGTGGGCTCCCTCCCGCCCCGGGGTGCCCCCCACCACGCCGACCCCGGCCCGGAGCAGCGCGGCATCAACGGAGGTGAGAGCGGCGCTGGCGCCGGACTGGGCCAGGGGCTCAGCTGCCCCTTCCTCACCCCGCTGCACCTCCCCCCTACCCCTTTTCCAGGGCCATCCCGCATGTCTCCGAAGTCGCAGCGCCCCATCCGGGGGGCCAAGACGGCATCATCTCCAGGCGGGCGCCCCACTGAGGCCTCCCCAGCGCCGCCGGCAGGTGGGGAAGAGCCGGGGGGCGGCAGTGGTGGGGGGCAGCCGCCAGCCCCCTGCTCCGCTCGCCTCACTGTTGCCTCTCCCGGCAGCAGGACGCATGTATCCGCCGCGCTCCCCCAAGGCGGCCGTGCCGGCCCCGGCCTCCCCCCAGGACCCGCCGGCGGCCGGCCCTGCCGCCCCCCCCGGGGGACGGGCGGACGGTGCTGGAGGCTGCGGCGCCCCCCAACCCGCCGTCCCCCAAGGCTGCGGCCCCCCCAGCGGATGGCAAGGACCGCGGAGCCCCCCCTTTTGCCCCCCCCACCAAGGAGGCGCCGGCAGCCAAGGACGCTGGACGGGCCCTGGAGGCCCCGGGGCCCCCAGAGCCCCCCAAAGCACCTGGCAAAGGTGAGGGGGCTCAGCCGGGGCTGGGGGGAACGGGGCCGGGGTGGCCCCCGTCTCACCCCGCTCTCCCCCCGCAGCCGGGCTGCAGACGGAGCAGCAGCGCAGTCAGCTGGAGGAGCTGCGCAAGTTCGGCGCCCAGTTCAAGGTGAGGCCGCGGGGCGGCCGTGGGGCGGCTGTGGGGCCGGCAGGCGCTCACCTCCCCTCTGCCCGCAGCTCCAGTCCAGCAGCGCCCCGGACGCCGGCCTGGAGCCATTCCCGCCTCGGGCCAAGGAGCCCCCCGAGGGCAAAGGGAAGGAGAAGGGCCCCGAGGCGGGGGGGGGCAAGCCCCCCGAGGAGGGCCCTGGCCCCAAGGGCGCCCCGGAGCCGCCGCCGGACGGCGGGAAGGAGGAGAAGGCGGGGGATGAGGACGGCCCTGAGCGGCCCCCGGGGACCCCCCCGGGCAAGGGCGAGGGCGACGACAAGGAGGAGGGACCCGTCTCGGAGTGAGTGCCGGCGGCGGGGGCGGCGCGGGGGGCGCCCGGGGCCGCGGCTCACTGCCCCCCCTCCCCGTTCCAGGCAGGTGAAGAAGTCGACGCTGAACCCCAACGCCAAGGAGTTCAACCCCTCCAAGACGCTGCTGGCGGTGGTGAGCGGTGCCGGGGGGCGGGGGCGGCCCCGCTCGCACGGGCGGCCCCGCTCACCCCGCGCTCTCCCCCCAGAACAAGGCCGCCAGCACGCCCACCTCCCCGGGGCCGCGCACCCACTCCACCCCCTCCATCCCGGTGCTCGCCGCAGGGCAGAGCGGCATGTACAGCCCCCAGTACATCTCCTACATACCTCAGATCCACATGAGCCCCGCCGTGCAGGTGAGCCGGGCCGGGCCGGGCGGGGGGCCGAGGGGGATGGGCCCAGGCGTCCGGGCTGCCCCCAACCGCTCCCTCCCCCCCGCAGGCGCCCCAGATGTACTCCTACCCTGTCTCCAACTCGGTGCCCGGCCAACAGGGCAAGTACCGGGGGGCCAAAGGTGAGTGCGCGCTGCCGCCCCCCTCGCCGCGGGGCCGCCCGCGCCCCCGCCTCGCCGTGGGGCTGGCCCGGCGCTGCCCTCAGCCTCCGTCCGCGTGTGTCCCCCCAGCAGGGTCGCTCCCCCCGCAGCGCTCGGACCAGCACCAGCCGGCCTCGGCGCCCCCCATCATGCAGGCGGCGGCGGCGGCAGGGCCTCCGCTGGTGGCGGCCACCCCGTACTCCTCCTACATCTCCTACAACCCCCAGCAGTTCACGGGGCAGCCGGCCATGATGCAGCCCATGGCCCACTACCCCTCGCAGGTACAGGCGCAGAGCTGCTACAGCTGGACAGGGAGGGGAGCAGAGCGGAGATGTGGGGCGGACAAGGGTGCACAGACGCGCGAGACAGGTGGACAGGAGATCAGGAGATGCTGTAGTGGGGGGGTGACATGGACAATGGGGTTTGGTACAGCCAAGCACATTGTTAACGGACAGAACACAGTACAGGCGGGCAGACGGGTGTAATACAGTTGGGCACAGATGGGATTGCAGCGTGGGCAAGAGAGAGGTGACTGACTTAGCACTTACCTGGATGAGGTGTAGCTGGATCCAGGTAACACAAATGGATGAGGGTACAGGCAGATAAGATGGGCGTGGTACATCCAGGTGCAGTGAGGTGCTACAGGCGATTACAGGGTGTCAGCTGGGTGAAGAAAAGTAGGCGAAAGCTAAGTCCAAGTTAGGCAGATGCAGCAGTCGGATGAGCGGGAACACGGTAGTCAGCCAGAGAACGAGCCATCAGGACTGGGGAAGAGCGCGGTAGGCGTAGGTGACGCGATACAGCCGAAGACGCACCGCAGCGAGGGAGGGACATGGTACAGTCGGCCAGGCAGGAGGATGTGCTACAGCCGGCCGGCCCAGCGCGCTCTCCCTCTCCCCCCCACAGCCGGTCTTCGCCCCGATGCTCCAGAGCAACCCCCGGATGATGGCGTCGGGCAGCCACCCCCAGGCCATCGTCTCCTCCTCCGCCCCCCAGTACCCCCCGGCCGAGCAGCCCGCGCCCCAGACACTCTATGGTGAGTCCAGTCCCTTCCGCCCCCGCGCCACCCCCGCACCGCCCCGCGGCTGACGGTGCCTCCCCGCAGCCACCGTGCACCAGTCGTACCCCCACCACGCCGCCCCGCTGCACCCGCACCAGCCCCAGCCCGCCACCACGCCGACGGGGAGCCAGCAGCCGGCCCAGCACGCCGCCCCCAGCCCCGTGCAGGTACCGCCCGCCGCGGAGGGTCCCGGGGGGGGGGCTGCGCGGCTTCCGACCGTCCACTGACGGCCCCGCCTGTGCCCCGCCGCCGGCAGCACCAGGCCGGGCAGCCCCCGCACCTCGGGGGGGCCCAGCAGCAGCAGAGCCTCTACCACGCGGCCACGCTGACGGCCACGCCGCCCTCCATCACCCCCGGGCCCGGCGCCCAGTCGCCCCAGAGCAGCTTCCCCCAGCAGGCCGCCGTCTACGCCATCCACGCGCACCAGCAGCTCCAGCACGGCTACTCCAACATGGCCCACGTCACCCAGGTGGGCCGCGGCGGCGCCACGGGACGTGGCGGGTGCCGGGGGCGCGGCGGGTGACTGCAGCGGTTGACGGGATGTGGCAGGTGACGGGGGTGGTGGGTGACAGAGGGAATGTGGTGAGCGATGGGGGATGCAGCGGTTTATGGGACGCAGCGTGCAACAGGCAGCGGGGACGCGACGGGTAGCAGGATGCAATAGGCGACGGCGACCCGATAGTAACGGGAAACACGGTGCGCAACGAGTGACAAACAACAGGGCACAAATACAACAGCTAACGGGCAGCGCGGCAGCTAACAGACACGACGGTTAACGGGGGTCCGTGACAGTTAACGGGGGTCGCGACGGCTAACGGATGTGACGTAACGGGGGCTGCGACGGTTAACGGGGGTCCGCGGCTCCGCGCCGCCCTCCCTGCAGGCCCACGTGCAGACGGGGCTCCCGGCGGCGCCGCCCCCCCACCCGGGGGCCCCCCACCCGCCCCAGGTGATGCTGCTCCACCCCCCACAGAGCCACGGGGGGCCCCCCCAGGGCGGGGTGCCCCAGAGCGCGGTGCCGGCCCTCTCGGCCTCCACCCCCTCGCCCTACACCTACATCGGGCACCACCAAGGTGAGTCGGGGGACGGGCGGGGGGGGGCGGCGGGTGCCCCCCTCGGCGCTCACCCGCCGTCTCCTCTCCTTGCAGTCCAGTCTCACCCGTCCCAGCAGCTCCCCTTCCACCCCCCGGGGAACTGACGCCCGCCCCAGCGGCAGCCTGACCCGGCCCGGCCCGGCCCGCCAGCTCGACCAAGCACCTTTTCCTTTGCGTTCGTCTGGGGGAGCGCCGGGGGGGGGAGGGAAAAGGGGCCGCCGCTCTGCCCCTTCCTTCCCCCCCCCGCTCCCGGAGACCCCCAAGCTTTATTTTCTATTATTTATAACTGAGGGAAAGAAAAAGAAAGGCGAAAAACAAACACCCAACCAAAAGCAAGAATCGGGCCGCTAAAGCAGAGAAGTTTTTCGGTCTCCGCTTCCCCCGTCCCTCCCCCGTCAACTCGAACAAAGGAGCCGCCGCGACGCCACACTCGGACTTTTTATTACGTTAAAAAAAATATTTAAAAATTAAAAAAAAAAAATAAAATCTTAAACTAACTTCAGCCGGGACTGGGGTGCGTGTGTGGGGCGCCGCGAGCCCTTCCCAGAGACAGCCGGAGCCGCGGCCGCGTTTCCAGACCTTTATTAACGGGCGGGGGCCGTGCGGCGTCGCCTCTGCCCGCCGCCGGCTGTGCGTCCCCCGTCCACCGCCGGCTGTGCGGCCCCCCCGCCGGCGCCTGGGGACCCCCGCCGGCGGCCACCCCCCACCTGTGGCTCCACGGCGGCCGCCCGCTACCCCCAGTTGATGGCCTCGTCCTCGGGGCCGAGCTGCAGCGTCTTGGTGACGACGCCGGTGCCGATGGTGCGGGAGCCATCGCGCAGGGTGAAGCGCTGGCCCTGCTCCAGCACCATGGGCTGCCGCAGGATGAGGCTCAGCTGCGTGTCCTCGCCCGGCATCACCATCTCCTGTGGGGCGGGGAAAGGGGTGAGGGGGGGGGGCGGTGCCGTGGGTCGCACCGTGGGTCGCGCCGTGGGGCCAGGGCTCTCCCTACCTTGTCCGGCGGCAGCAGCACGCGGCAGGCGATGTCCCAGGTGTGGGAGAACATCACGGGCATGTAGTGCGCAACGAAGGGCTTGTGCCGCCCCCCCTCCTGGGGGCTGAGGATGTAAACCTGGGGGGCGGGGGCGGGCGTCAGGGGCTGCCCCATGGCGCACCCGCCCCACGGCCGCCCCCCCCCGCCTCGCACACCTGCGCCTCCACCTTCTGGTGGGCCCGCAGCGAGCCGGGCTTCCCCATGACCATGCCTCGGCGCACGTCCTCCCGCTTGAGCCCCCGCAGCAGCGCCCCCAGGTTGTCCCCGGCCTCCGCCCGCTCCAGGCTCTTGTGGAACATCTCGATGCCTGTGGGGAGAAGGGAGTCAGCGCCGTGGGGCCGCCGTGCTGCGGGGACGGGCCGCGGGGCGGCCGCCTACCCGTCACCACCGTCCGCAGGTTACGGTTGTAGCCCAGGAACTCGCACTCGTCGCCCTTGCGGATGGTACCGCGCTCCAGCGTCCCCGTCACCACCGTGCCGCGGCCTGCGGGGCAGAGCAGGGGGACTGGTCAGGGCTTGGCTCGGCACGGGGGGAGGTGTCCATGAGGCCGCCGTGGGGCAGGACCTACCGGGGATGGAGTGGACGGACTCGACGGGCAGCAGAAAGGGCTTGTCGAGGTCGCGGACGGGCAGCGGGATGTGGGTGTCGATGGCCTCCAGCAGCTTCAGCACCGAGTTCAGCCCCAGCTCGGGGTCCCGCTGCTGTGGGGCGCAGTGGGGTGGGGTGGGGTCAGCAGAGGGGCAGAGCGGGGGGAACGGAGGGGCAGGCTGTGGGGCACAGCAGGGGCTGAACAGGGACAGGCCACAGGACACCGAGGGGGCACAGAGGGGCACAAGCTCAGGCTATGGGGGAAGATGTGTGGGGCGGAGCCTGTGATGGGGGTGGAGCCTTCAGCAGGAGGCAGGGCCAGGCCTCACCTCCAGGGCGGCACCTATGGCAGGGGCGGAGCCAGGCCCAGCTGCAGGGCTCAGGGGGCGGAGCCACACAGAGGGGTGGGGCCTAGGCTCACCTCTAGGGACCGGGGATAGGGCCAAGGCTGGGGGGGCGGGGCCAGGCTCACTGTGAGGGTGCAGGGGGCGGAGCTGGGGATGGGGCAGGGCCGGGCTCACCTCGAGGGCAGGGCCAGGCCCAGGGGGCGGGCCCAGGGATGGGGCGGGGCCAGGGCCAGGGGCGGGGCCAGGGATGGGGCGGGGCCGGGCCCAGGGGGCGGGGCCGGGCTCACCTCGAGGGCGCAGAGGGCGGAGCCGGGGATGGGGCAGGGCCAGGCCCAGGGGGCGGGGCCGGGGATGGGGCGGGGCCGGGCCCAGGGGGCGGGGCCGGGGATGGGGCGGGGCCGGGCTCACCTCGAGGGCGCAGAGGGCGGAGCCGGGGATGGGGCGGGGCCAGGCCCAGGGGGCGGGGCCGGGGATGGGGCAGGGCCGGGCTCACCTCGAGGGCGCAGAGGGCGGAGCCGGGGATGGGGCGGGGCCAGGCCCAGGGGGCGGGGCCGGGGATGGGGCAGGGCCGGGCCCAGGGGGCGGGGCCGGGCTCACCTCGAGGGCGCAGAGGGCGGAGCCAGGGATGGGGCAGGGCCAGGCCCAGGGGGCGGGGCCGGGGATGGGGCGGGGCCGGGCCCAGGGGGCGGGGCCGGGCTCACCTCGAGGGCGCAGAGGGCGGAGCCCACCACGACGGGCGTCCGCTCCCCGTCGTAGCCGAACTCGGTGAGCAGCTCCCGGACCTCGAGCTCCACCAGGTCGAGCATCTCCTGGTCCGGCACCGCGTCCGCCTTGTTCACATACACCACCATGTGCTGCACCCCGACCTGGCGGGCGGCCGCGGGGGTCAGCCCCACGGCGCCCCGCCCCACGGCGACGCAGAGCCCTGAGGGCCCCTGCTGCCCCACACGTCTCACCTGCCTACGCCATCCCACACCTCCGACCCCCACTGCCTCCTCCCCCCAAAGCTCTGGACCTGCCCCACGTGTGCTCCTGACCCCCACCGGCTGCGTCGCACAACCCCCCACACCTGCCCCCCACACCTCCCCAGATCCCCACAGCTGCCCCTTGTACCCCCTAGACTCCAGACCTGCCCCACCTATCTCTAGTCTGCCCCCACACCCCCAGAGTTCCCCGTGGGTGCCCCATGTTCCCCCCCCCAGATCCTCAGACCTGCCCCACACACCCCAGTCTGCCCCATGCACCTCCCAAATACCTAGACCTGCCCCACATGCACCCAGATGCCTAAACTTGCCCCACACATCCTCACAGCTTCCCCCACAATCCCTCTACCTGCACCACACAACCCTCCAAGCCCCCAGACCTGCCCCACAGAGCCCCCCCCCACCAGCAGCCCCACACCTGCTTGGCCAGCAGTAAGTGCTCCCGGGTCTGTGGCATTTGCCCGTCGGTCGCAGCCACCACCAGGATGCAGCCGTCAAGGGGGGCTGTGCCCGTGATCATGTTCTGGGGGGCAGAGAGGGGTCGTTAGCAGCCCAAAGCAGGGGGAAGGGGGCAGGATGCAGCAGGGGGGGGGTTGGGGTCACCCAGGCAGATCCACAGGGACAAGCACAAACTCCAGCAAGCAGAAGTGATCCCAGGTGCATAGCAGAGCTGGGCAGGGGGCAAGTAGGGGCCCTTAGGGGCAGGATGGGCTTGGGGGGGGCGAGCAGGCAGGAGACCCCCCCAGCAACAGCAGGACTCTAGGGAGCTGGGATAGAGCAAGAAGAGACCATCAGGGGACAAAATGGAGCATGGAAAACCCAGGACAATGGGCAGCAGAGTAGATCCCATAGCGCAATGGGGCAAGGCAGTTCCAGGGGGAGCAATGGGGCAAGTGGGGACTCTCGGGGGGTAAAATCATGGAGGGAGAGACCGCTGGTGCGGCAGCGTAGATCCCATGAGGTCGGACAGAGCAGGGGAGCTCTGAGGGCAGGACCAGACCTGGGGAGGGGGGCGGTGGGGGGGAAGAGGCAGGCAGGGCCTGGCGGGGGGAGCCCCAACACCTTGACGTAGTCGGCGTGGCCGGGGCAGTCGGTGTGGGCGTAGTGGCGGTTGGCCGTGGCGTACTCCACGTGGGCCGCGTTGATGGTGATGCCACGGGCCCGCTCCTCCGGCGCGTTGTCGATCTCCTCGTAGCGCTTGAACTGCGCGCTGCCCGACTCCGACAGGACTGCGGGCGTCAGTCGGGGCTCAGGACCCACCGCCAACGCCCCCCGGAAGCCGGGGTCCCCCCCCACCGAGCTCTGCGCACCCAGGAAGGGGCAAGGCCCCGGACACCTGGTCCCTCCCGCACCAGGATCTGGGAGCCCAGAGGCCTCCGTACCTGGATGCCGGGGCTCCCTCTGCCCCGCCCTAAGGGGCAGGACGGGGTCAAGAGCCGGGGTGGGGGGTTCCCTCAGGATGCCAGCACTCCCCCTCCCCTACGCGCTGGGAAACGGCCGCCCGGACGCCTGGGCTCCCTCTCCAGGGGCTAAGATGGGCCCTGGGGGTGCCCAGGTGCCCCAGCCCTCCCCCCGACCCCAAACCCTACTTTTGGTGATGGCGGCGGTCAGCGTGGTCTTGCCGTGGTCCACGTGCCCGATGGTGCCCACGTTGACGTGGGGCTTGTCCCGCACGTAGGTCTTCTTAGCCTCGGCCGCGAGGCCGCGCCGGGGGTGGGGGCCGGGGGGGGCCTGCGGGGAGGCGGAGGGCGTCAGCGGGAGGGTCCAGCGCCACAGCTCCCCCGATGCCCCCCCGCCCCCCAGCACTCACCGTGCCCAGGGCGCCCAGCAGGAGCCGCGGCAGGCGGCTCTGGAGACCTGCGGGAGACACGGGGAGGTCACGGGGGCCCTGCGGGGTCTCGAGGAGGGAGTCCCCGGACGCCTGGGTCCCCGGGAAGGGCCTGGGGGGGCGGACGTCTGCGCCCGTGGGGGGGGCTGGGGGAAAGGGGTCCCCGGGCGCCGGGCCTCCCCCCCTCCCCACGTGCCCTTTGACCTTCACCCTTCGCTCCCCGCAGACCCCGACCCCCCTCCCCGCCCTCGGCGGCCCCCGCCCGCCCCCTCCCCGCTCCGCCCGCCCCGGCCGCGTCCCCTCCCGGCTCGCACCGGCGGGTCCGCCCCCGGCCCCGCGCAGCAGCACCGCGGGCAGCGCCATGTTGCGCCTCCTTCCCCGCCCTCTCCACGGGAAATGACGACTCAAGTCCCGTTTCCGGTACAGCGCAGAAGTGCGGGAGGCGACGCTCTGTCCCACCGAGCAGCACCTAGGCACCACGGAGGACCCAGCTCTATGGTCGGAAAACGAGGCGCTCTGTTCCCAGCAGCAGCGCGCCACTCTCTGGTCCCGCCGCGGCGGCGCCGCTCTACCCTCTCCATGGTTCGGCAGCGGCCACTCTGCCCCCCCGGGCGAGCACTCCATGGCGGCGGAGGACCAGCTTCGGGCTGCGGCCGCTCTACCCCAGCCGTCGGCGATCGCACTCTATAGCCTTGGAGGACGGCCAGGCCGGGCCGCGGCGGGGGGAGGAGGGGTGACGGCACAGACAGACGCGGGACTGATACAGGACAGTTATAAAAACAGTTTTATTTTCCCCACACGGGCTAAGGGGGAGCGGCAGGTGCCCGGGGCCAGGAGGAGCCCGTGGCTCCAGGCACCACCAGTAACAGTCAGATGCAGTAACAGTCGGACACGGGCTGGGGGGCCCTCCCTGAGAGATGGGGCCGCCATGGGGGAACCCCGGTCGGCAGCAGCGGGGTCCCCTCAGGCCTCCTGCCCCCGCATCCCCTCCGCAAGGCTCCGGGGCGGCTCCGGGGAGGGGTCCCGGACCTGGAGGGGAGACAACGGGGGGGGGTGGGAGGGTGAGAGAAGGGGCTGGTGACGGGAGGCCGCAGCAGAGGGGTCCTCCTGCACTCACCTCTCCTGGCTCCCGCTGCGCTTGGAGCCGCCGCAGCTCCTGCTCCAGGCACTGTCCTCGCTGCTGGGCCTGGGGGTGGATGGCGGGGGGGTCAGGGTGACTCCTTCCCGGTGCGCGTCCTCCACACGCACGCACCCCGGCACCTCCTAGCTCCGGACGTACCTGCGTCAGCTCCTGCTGCAGCCGCTCCATCTCTGATCGGACGCTGCACAGGGAGGCTGGGGGCGACACGGGGGGTGGTTGGGGGGGCTCCAGGCTGCGCCGTGGGGCGAGCGCCCCTGTCCACTGCCCCGGGACCGGGGGGGTACGGACCAAGGCGTCACTCACCCTCCATGAGCTCTGCCGGCGATGGAGGAGGGAAGAAGAAAGCGTTAGGGGGAGGCAGTGCCCCCAGGCCCCCCGCCCCCCAGCACCCCCCTTACGGCTGTCCTCGCGCTGGGCGGCCGCCTGGGCGTCCAGCAGCCGCTGGAGCTGGGCCCGGGTCTCCCGCTCCTCCTGGAGCCGCTCCCGCAGCGAGGCGATCTCGATGCGGAGCCGCTCGGCCTCGTGCTGCCCGGCCCTCCGCTGCGCCTCGCCGGCCGCCCGCAGCCCGCGCACCAGCGCCTGCAGCTCCTGGGGGGCGGGCACAGCCGTGGGGCGCCCCGCCGCTGCCACCGGGGCTCCTCGGGGCCCCCCCCCAAAGGGACGTCCCCCAGCCCTGGGATGCATCTGCATGGATATATCCCCCAAGGGACATCCCCCCCTCTCCAGGACACGTCCCCCAGGGATGCATCCGCATAGGGACACCCCATCCCCGCCCAGCAGGACGGCCCCTGGCACCGGGACACGTCCCCCACGGACGCATCCCCATAGGAACATCCCCCCCCCCCCGGCAGGACGCCCCCTTGGGGACAGCCCCCCCCCCAGCAGGATGGCCCCTGGCACCGGGACACATCCCCCACGGATGTGTCCCCATAGGAACATCCCCCCCCCCAGCAGGATGGCCCCTGGTACCGGGACACATCCCCCACGGATGTGTCCCCATAGGAACATCCCCCCCCCCCCAGCAGGACGGCCCCTTGGGGACAGCCCGCCCCCCGCCCGGCGGGTGTCCCCCGCCCCGTCGGCGGTACCTGCGTGGAGCCGGGCAGGGGCTCGCCCGGGTCCCCGCTGTCCCCGGGGCCGGGAGGGCCCCGCTGCCCCCGCAGCCCCTCGTTCTCCTCGCTCAGGCGCTGCACCTCCACGCTCAGGCGCTTGTGGGACGCGGCCAGCTCGGCCTGGGGACACGGGGACGGGACGGGGGGGGTCAGCCCCGTCGCCGGGCGCCAGCCCCCGCGTCCCCCGGCACGCTGCGTCCCCCCCGCCGGGCCCCGCCCGCACCCACCATCTGCTCCTGGGTGCGTCGCTGCGTCTGGCTCACAGTGGCCTGGAGGTTTTGCAGCAGCCGCTCCGAGTCCTGGACCTGCCCCAGCAGCACCCGGACCTGCCGGAGGGACGGCATGGAGCGACGGACAGACGGACGGAGGGGGGGACGGACGGGCCGGGCGGCGGGGCCGGTACCTGCTTGGCGCAGTCCTCGCTGCTGCGTCCCAGGGCCTCCTCCAGCCTCTGGCGCTCACGGGCGGCCGCCTCCAGCCGCTCGCCCGCCTGCCGCAGGGCTTCGCGCTGCTGCCGGGCCTGCCGGGGCCCGGGGGGGGGGTCATGGCGGCGTCCCCCCCGCCTCGGCGGCCCCGTGCCCCAGCGGCCACCTGCCCCACGCCGCCGCCTCACCTCGTCCTGCAGCTGGGCCCAGGCGCCGTCGGGGACGAGCTGGAAGCCGGGGGGCGGCAGGTAGATGCTCTCGGGCACCAGCGTGGCGGTGGAGAGCAGCGAGGCGGTGTCGTCCTGCGCCGGGGCGCCGGAGCCAGCCACGGAGCCGGCGATGGAGAGGCTGTCGCAGCCGCCGGCGAAGGCCAGGCCGTCGTCGTCCTCGTCGGCGGAGAGCCGCGCCTCGGCGTCGCCCCGCAGCTCCCGGATCAGCGCCTCGGCCCGCGCCAGCCGGGCCCGCAGCTGGGCGATCTCCTCCTCCATGGGCTCCACCACGCTGCGGAGCCGCTGGGAGTCCTCCCGCGCCTGGGGCCGGGCGAGGGCGCACGGCGAGGGCGAGGGCTCCGGGCCCGCCGCGGCCCCCCGCCCGCCCCCCGCCCGCCTCCTCGCTGCCGCTCACCTTCTCCATCTGCAGCTCCAGCGAGTCCGGCGGAGGCTCCCGGGCGGCCGCGGGGCGCCGCTCCTGCCGCAGGGCCGCCAGCTGGGCCTCGTAGCCGCGGATGGAGTCTGGGGGGGCAGAGGGAGAGGCTGCGGGGGGCCGGGGGAGGCCCGGCGGCGCCCCGCAGGGGCGTCCCCGTCCCCACCTTTGAGGATGGCCTGCAGCGAGGCCACCTCCTCCTGGCACTGGCGCCGGACGGCAGCCACCGCCTCCTGCTTCGTGCTCTCGCTCACGGTGGCCACGGCCCGGACGGTCTCGGCCTCGGCCAGGGCGGCCGCCAGCTGCGCCCGCAGCGCCCGGATGGTGCCCTCGGCATCGCCGGCCCCTGGCGCCACAGCTGGGACCCCCGGCGCCCCGGGCGGGACCCCCGGCGCCGCGTCCCGCTCGCTGCCATCCGGCTCCCCACTTTTCTGCGGCCCTGTGAAGAGGGGAGAAAGTGGGGGTCTCCGCGTGGGGAGCCCGGCCCCACGGCCACCCCTCGTCCCAGGTCACCCCTGCAGCCCCCCTGAGCTGCCCCCATCTCCCCACAACACGTCTCCCAGTCCCCCCATAGACCCCTTGCAGCCCCTCAGCGACCCCCATAGCCCCCCCATGGCCCCGCAATAGCCCCCCTGCAGCCCCTCCATAAGCTCTTAGCCCCCAAAGCCGCACCAGACCCCTACAACCCCTCAGCCCCCACATGGGCCCCACAGCTCCCACATCTCCGCAGACACCCCCTCCAGTGCCCCCCACATGCCCCACAGCTCCCACATCCCCCCAGTACCCCAGTGCGCCCCACATACCCCATTGCTCCCGCATCCCCCCCTCAGAGCCCCTATAACCCCCTAGGGCCTCCCCCAGCCCCCCACTGTGCCCACAGCCCCTCAGAGCCCCCCACACGTCGCAGAGCCCCCACACGCCCCCGCCCCCCCCCCGGAGCCCCCCCAGCCCTACCATATTCCCCCACGTGCCCCACAGCCCCCCCCAGACCCCCCGAGCCCCCCACGTGGCCGCACCCTCCATCACCGCCGGCTCCGGCTCCGCTTCCGGGTTCGGCTCGGCGGGCGGAGCCGAACGGATCCGGAAAGAGCCGAGAGGATCCGCAAAAAGACGAGCGGATCCGGAAAAAACCGAGCGCTCGCAGCGCCGGAGAGGCCCGAGGGCTCGCGGCGGAAACGCCCGAAGCGGCTCGGGGGGAGCCGGAGACTCCCGAAGGGGCTCGGGGCTCCCCGGAAACGCCCGAAGCGGCTCGGGGGGAGCCGGAGACTCCCGAAGGGGCTCGGGGCTCCCCGGAAACGCCCGAAGCGGCTCGGGGGGAGCCGGAGACTCCCGAAGGGGCTCGGGGCTCCCCGGAAACGCCCGAAGCGCCTCGCCCCCCCCCAGCATGGCTCCCCAGCGTCCCCAGTGTTGCATCTGCCCCCTCAGTGCTCCCCAGCGCCCCCAGTGCCCCCCAGCTACCCAAAGACCCTTCACCAGTCCGCTTGGCCCCTCCATCACTGCCCCCAGTGCCTCCATCGTCCCCCAGAGCCTCCCAACCCCTCCATCACCCCCCATTTCCCCCTGAGCCCCTCATCACCCCCCCAACCCCTCCATCACCCCCCATTTCCCCCTGAGCCCCTCATCACCCCCCCAGCACCTCCATCACCCCCATTTTCCCCCACAAGCTCCCTGAGCCCCCACAAGCCCCCCAACCCCTCCATCACCCCCATTTTCCCCCCAAGCCCCCCCAACCCTTCCATCACCCCATTTCCCCCCAAGCCCCTCCATCGTCCCCCAGAGCCCTGCCACCCCCCTCCCCCCATGTCAACCAGCCAGGAAATGCCCCCCCCCCCCGCAGCCACTGTGGTCCCCGGGGGCAGGTGGGGGGGGCTGGGAGGGGACCTGGGGCTGGGGGGACCTGGCGTGGGGGGGCTAGGGGGGCAGCCGGGCTGGGGGGCTCTGCCCCAGGGGTCTGAGGGTGGGGAGATCCGGGGGGGGCAGGACCCCCCCACCCCCATCCCCCCCGCCACCTGCGCGGCCCCCGGGGACCCGGTCACGGTCCAGGGCCCGGGCGGTGACGCCGCGTCCGGCCCGTCCCCGTCCCCGCCGCGCAGGGAAGATGGCGCCCCGCCGCCCGGGCCTCGTCCCGCTGGTGCTGCTGGGGCTGGGGGTTGGCGTGGGCATCGGCATGGGCATCGGCACGGGGACCGAGGCCCCCCCGGGCACCCCCGCCCCCACCCTGCACGCCAATGCCACCGGTGCGACGGGGACCTGGGGGCGGGGGATGTGGGGATGGTGGCTGTGGAGGCCTTGGGCATTGGAGGTTGTGGGGGCTGGAGGCCATGGGGTTCACAGCCATGGAGATTGGGGCCATGGGGCTGGTGGCCATGGGGGCTGGAAGCCATGGGGCTGGTGGTCATGGGGGCTGGTGGCCATGGGGGCCAGAAGCCACGGGGACAGTGACCATGGAGGTTGGGGCTATGGGGAAGATGACCATGAAGATTGTGGCCATGGGGATGGTGGCTATGGGGATGGTGGCCATGGGGGCTGGTGGCCATGGGGGTTGGAAGCCATGGGGATGGTGGCCATGGAGGTTGGTGCCATGGGGAAGGTGGCCATGGGGGTTGGAAGCCATGGGGATGGTGGTCATGGGGGTTGGAAGCCAAGGGGATGGTAGTCATGGGGGTTGGAGGCCATGGGGATGGTGGCCGTGGAGCCCTTGGGCATTGAAGGTTGTGGGGGCTGGTGGCCATGGGGTTCACAGCCATGGAGGTTGGGGCCATGGGGCTGGTGGCCATGGGGGTTGGAAGCCATGGGGATGGTGGTCATGGGGGTTGGAGGCCATGGGCTGCACGGACAAGGAGGTTGCGGCCATGGGGATGGTGGCCATGGGGCTGGAAGCCATGGGGATGGTGGCCATGGAGGTTGGTGCCGTGGGGAAGGTGGCCATGGGGGTTGGAAGCCATGGGGATGGTGGTCATGGGGGTTGGAAGCCATGGGGGTGGTGGCCGTGGAGCCCTTGGGCATTGAAGTTTGTGGGGGCTGGAGGCCGTGGGGTTCACAGCCATGGAGGTTGGGGCCATGGGGCTGGTGGCCATGGGGGCTGGAAGCCATGGGGATGGTGGCCATGGAGGTTGGGGCCATGGGGAAGGTGGCCATGGGGGTTGGAAGCCATGGGGATGGTGGCCATGGAGGTTGGGGCCATGGGGAAGGTGGCCATGGGGGTTGGAAGCCATGGGGATGGTGGCCATGGAGGTTGGGGCCATGGGGAAGGTGGCCGTGGGGGTTGGAAGCCATAGGGGATGGTGGCCATGGAGGCTGGAGGCCAGGCAGTTCACAGCCACGGGGGTTCACAGCCATGGGGTGGGTGGCCATGGAGGTTGGGGCCATGGGATGGCTGGCCACGGGGACCGTGGGATTCAGAGTCATGAGGCTTGGGGGTCACGAGGCTGCTGTCCGTGAGGTCAAGGTCATGGGGGTTGGGAGCCATGGGGCTGGTGGCCATGGGACTTATGGCCGGGGGGGGGGGGTTAGATGGCCTTGGGGGGTGCTGGTAGCCCTGGGGTCATGGTGGCTACGGGGCAGTCCATGGCCCTGGGGGCGTGGCTGGTGGCACTGGTGGATCCCGTCGGCCTCAGGGGTGTTTTCGGCCCGGGGGGTGTTAGCGGCCGTGTGGGGTGCCGGTGGCCCTGAGGGTGTTGTTGGTGGCCCTGGGGGTGCTGGAGGCCCTGGGGTGTTACCTGTGGCCCAGGGGGTGTTGGTGGCGGTCATGGGGGCTGTTGGTGGCCCTGGAGTGTTGGTGGTCTGGTGGGCGCTGGTGGTGGCCCCGGGGGCGTTGCTGGTGGCCCGGGGGACATTGGTGGTGGCCCTGGGGTGCTGGTGGCGGGGGGGGGGCATTGGTGGTGCCCCAGGGGCATTGCCAGGGGTCCCAGGGTGCTGGTGGCCCAGGGGCGTTGCTGGTGGCCATAGGGGGGTTGCTGGTGGCCCCGGGGTGCGGTGGCGCCAGGGCTGTTGGTGGTGGCCATAGGGGGGTTGCTGGTGGCCCTGAGGTGCGGTGGCGCCAGGGCTGTTGGTGGTGGCCATAGGGGGGTTGCTGGTGGCCCCGGGGTGTGGTGGCGCCAGGGCTGTTGGTGGTGGCCATAGGGGGGTTGCTGGTGGCCCCGAGGTGCGGTGGCGCCAGGGCTGTTGGTGGTGGCCATAGGGGGGTTGCTGGTGGCCCCGAGGTGCGGTGGCGCCAGGGCTGTTGGTGGTGGCCATAGGGGGGTTGCTGGTGGCCCCGGGTGCGGTGGCGCCAGGGCTGTTGGTGGTGGCCATAGGGGGGTTGTTGGTGGCCCCGGGGTGCGGTGGCGCCAGGGCTGTTGGTGGTGGCCATAGGGGGGTTGCTGGTGGCCCCGAGGTGCGGTGGCGCCAGGGCTGTTGGTGGTGGCCATAGGGGGGTTGCTGG
>NW_026907590.1:10000-70511 GCF_028389875.1 Rhea pennata | reverse complement strand
AGTGACCCTTCTGTAACCCCTGGCAGCTCCCAGTGACCCTCCAGGAGCTGCCAATGACCCCCCTGTAACCACTGGCAGCTCCCTGTGACCCCCAGTAACCACTGACAGCTCCTGGTGACCTTCCAGGAGCTTCCCAGTGACCCCCCCAGTGATCTCCAGGAACTCCCACTGACCCTCCAGGAGTTCCCAGTGACCCCCAGTAACTACTGGGGACTCCCAGTAACCGCCAGTGGGTGCTAGGAGCTCCTGTGGTAGCCCCCAGTGCTCCCAGTAACTCCACTAACCCCCGGGAGCTCCCAGTATCCTCCAGTAACCATGGTGCCCGCAGTGGGAGACAAGGTCCCAGCTGACATCCGGATCATCTCCATCAAGTCGACAACGCTGCGTGTGGACCAGTCCATCCTCACTGGTACGGCCCGGGGCGCACATGCGTGTGCACTGCATGCACACACGTGTGATACGGGGCCGGGGCTGCACAAGAGGGTGCATGCACGGAGCTGTACACGCGTGCTCACCCGCGGCACACGCATGACCCGTGCTCCCAGGCGAGTCCGTCTCCGTGATCAAGCACACGGATCCGGTCCCCGACCCCCGGGCCGTCAACCAGGACAAGAAGAACATGCTCTTCTCTGTGAGTGTCCCCGCAGCCCCCGTCCCCTCGACGTCTCCTTCGATCCCCTGGTCCCCTCACGTCGCTGTCCCTCCTCCCCGCAGGGCACAAACATCGGGGCGGGCAAGGCCGTGGGCATCGTGGTGGCCACAGGGGTGAACACGGAGATCGGGAAGATCCGGGACGAGATGGCAGCTACGGAGCAGGACAAGACGCCGCTGCAGCAGAAGCTGGATGAGTTCGGGGAGCAGCTCTCCAAAGTGATCTCGCTCATCTGCGTGGCCGTCTGGCTCATCAACATCGGCCACTTCAACGACCCCGTCCACGGCGGCTCCTGGATCCGCGGTGCCATTTACTACTTCAAGATCGCTGTGGCTCTGGCTGTCGCTGCCATCCCTGAAGGTCTGCGGGGCTCCCATCCCTTACGGGCTCATAGCGTCTTCCCCAGTCCCACATGTGGTTGTAGCGCCTTCCCCAGCCCCATATGGGCTCGTAGCACCCTTCCCTGGCCCCATACGTGGTTGTAGCGCCCTTCCCCGGCCCCATATGGGCTCGTAGCGCCCTTCCCCGGCCCCATACGTGGTTGTAGCGCCCTTCCCCGGCCCCATATGGGCTCGTAGCGCCCTTCCCCGGCCCCATACGTGGTTATAGCGCCCTTCCCGGCCCCATATGGGCTCGTAGCGCCCTTCCCCCCATACGTGGTTGTAGCGCCCTTCCCCGGCCCCATATGGGCTCGTAGCGCCCTTCCCCGGCCCCATACGTGGTTGTAGCGCCCTTCCCCGGCCCCATATGGGCTCGTAGTGCCCTTCCCCGGCCCCATACGTGGTTGTAGCGCCCTTCCCCGGCCCCATATGGGCTCGTAGCGCCCTTCCCCGGCCCCATACGTGGTTGTAGCACCCTTCCCTGGCCCCATATGGGCTTGTAGTGCCCTTCCCTGGCCCCATATGGGCTCATAGCATCTTCCCCAGCCCCATACGTGGCTGTAGCGCCTTCCCCGGCCCCATACGGGCTCGTAGCACCCTTCCCCAGCTGGTAATGCTTCCCAAGGTCCCACAGGGACTTCATCACCTTCTCTTGATCCCACGGGGGCTTTTAATGCCGTTTCTGGGACCTACGTGGGCTCGTAACACCATTGCCTGGTCCCATATGGAGTTACAGCCCCCAGCCCCAGTTCTCCTGGCCCCATCAGGCCTCCCTGAGGTGAGGGCCTGGGCTGGAGCAGTGGGGCCTGGGGCTGAGATTGTGCCGGTGCCCCACTGCAGGGCTGCCAGCTGTCATCACCACCTGCCTGGCACTGGGCACCCGGCGTATGGCCAAGAAGAACGCCATCGTGCGGAGCCTGCCCTCCGTGGAGACCCTAGGCTGCACCTCCGTCATCTGCTCCGACAAGACTGGCACCCTCACCACCAACCAGATGTCTGTCTGCAAGGTGAGCCAGGGCACCCCCCAGCACCCACAGCACCCCAGGATGCCCTGACGTCCTCCTGGAATGCCCTGACATCTCCCAGGATGTCCTGACATCCCTGTGGGATGCCCAGGCATCCCCCAGGAGGTCCTGAGGGCCCCCCAGGATGTCCTCCAGGGATGCCCTGACATCCGCTCGGGATGCGCCAGCATCCCCCAGGATGCTCCTACAGCCCTGCAGGATGCCCTGACATCCTCCTGGGATGCCCTGACATCCCCCAAGGGTGCCCCTGACAGCCCCTGGAATGTCCTAGCAGACCCTTAGATAGCCCCGACACACCCAAGGATGGCCCAGTGGCCCCTCAGGGTGCCCCAGCAGCTGCCCTCAAGCTTTCCCATGGCCCTCAGGGTGCTCCTGACCCTTCTCTTCTCCCTGCCCCCAGATGTTCGTGGTGGACAAGGTGGAGGGCGACGCCTGCTCCCTCAACGAGTTCTCCGTCACCGGCTCCACCTACGCCCCCGAGGGAGAAGTGTGAGTGACTGGGCCCAGGCCCCCCCCCCCATGCCAGACGCGCTCAGGACAGCCTCCCCTTCAGGGTCCTTGTCCCCAACAGGAGGCAAACACCCCGCTCTTCAGGGTCCACGTCCCCAGCGGGCTGATAGCAGTCTCCTCTGTGGGGTCGCTGGCCCATCTGCTGCGGGGCACCCGCGGCGGCAGGTGTGGCCCCCGGTGGTGTCCTCCGTGTCCCTGAGCCATCCCGTCCCGCCCCCAGGATGAAGAATGAGAAGCACGTGAAGGCCGGGCAGTACGACGGGCTGGTGGAGCTGGCCACCATCTGCGCCCTCTGCAACGACTCCTCCCTTGACTACAATGAGGTGAGGCCATCCCCACGCTGCCTCCTGGTGCCCCCTTGGGACCCCCAGGGTCCCCGTCCTCTCCGCATCCCTGTGGGTCCCCTCCTGACCCCTCTCTGGGTCTCCAGGATCCTTTATCCGCTCCCTGTCCTTCTCCAGGACCCCCCAAACCCCAGGTTCCCTCATCCCCACCCTGGGACCCGCCAAGTCTCCCTGTTCCTCCTGGCACCCCTCGTTCGGCACCAGGGTGCCTGGATCCCCCTGGGGTGCCCGTCCTTCTGCCCGGCCCCAGGACACCTGGGCCCCTCTGGGTGCCCGCGCTGACCCCAGACCCATAGTCCAAAGGCATCTACGAGAAGGTGGGGGAGGCGACAGAGACGGCCCTGACCTGCCTCGTGGAGAAGATGAACGTCTTCAACACTGACGTGCGGAGCCTCTCCAAGGTGGAGCGGGCCAACGCCTGCAACTCCGTAAGCCGCTTGCCGAGTCCCCCGTGTCCCTGCTGTTCCCAGGCCCCTTGTCCCTCCGTGTCCTGCTGTCCTCCCTGATCCCATCCCGTTTCCCCCAGACCCTGCTGACCCCGCTGTCCTCCCCATGTCCCCACCGACCGACCTTGTGTCCCCACCTTGTTCCTGCTGACCCTGTCCCCCCATTGCCCTATGTCCCACCCCACTGTCTTCCCCGTGTCCCCTTTAACCCCATGTTACAAGTCCCCCCATGTCCCTACTGACCTGGTGTCCCCCACACATTTCTCCTGTGTCTTGCTGATCCCATTTTCCTGCTGATCCTGTGTCCTGCTGTCCCCATGTCCCCTAAGTCCCTGCTGATCCTGTGTCCTGCTCTCCCTGTGGCCTCCATGTCCCTGTTCATTCTGTGTCATGCTGTCCCCATGTCACCATGTCCCTGCTGATCCCCTGTCCTGCTGTCCCCCTCCTCCTGGGCGCCCCTGCCCTGTTGACCCAGTGTCCCACTGTTCCCATGTCCATGTGTCCTGCTGACCCCTGTCTCGGTGTCCATGTGTCCCCACACCCTGCTGACGGCATCCCCTCTGCCCCAGGTTATCAAGCAGCTGATGAAGAAGGAGTTCACGCTGGAGTTCTCCCGCGACCGCAAGTCCATGTCTGTCTACTGCTCCCCAGCCAAGGCGTCGCGGGCTGCTGTGGGCAACAAGATGTTCGTCAAGGTGAGACTCACCTTCCTGTGCCCGTTTCCCCCACATCCTCCCCCCCCCCCGCATTCATCTCCCTCACATCGACCCTCCACAGGGAGCCCCTGAGGGCGTCATCGACCGCTGCAACTACGTGCGGGTGGGCACCACGCGGGTGCCTCTGACGCCCATCATCAAGGAGAAGATCCTCACCGTCATCAAGGAGTGGGGCACTGGCCGGGACACACTGCGCTGCCTGGCCCTGGCCACCCGCGACACCCCTCCCAAGAAGGAGGACATGATGCTGGAGGACTCCACCAAGTTCGCTGAGTATGAGGTGAGGACGGGAGCCTGGCACTTGGGGGCACCCTCGGTGCTGTACGGAGGTGGGACCCCTTCCCTGGCGCTCCCCAATTCCGTGTTGCCAAACAACACCCTCTGTGGGGTCCCTGGTCCTGTACGGGTGTATAACATCCCCTCTTTGGGGTCACTGGTCTGATATGACCCCTTGCAACACCCTCTGTGGGGTCCCTGGTCCTATGTGTCTCCCCTAAGTCCTCGTGTTCCCCCAGATGGACCTGACCTTTGTGGGCTGCGTGGGCATGCTGGACCCACCACGGAAGGAGGTGATGGGCTCGATCCAGCTGTGCCGGGACGCCGGCATCCGGGTGATCATGATCACGGGGGACAACAAGGGCACAGCCATTGCCATCTGCCGCCGCATCGGCATCTTCAGTGAGGACGAGGAGGTGACGGGGCGGGCCTACACGGGCCGCGAGTTCGACGACCTGCCGCCCGCTGAGCAGCGGGAGGCCTGTCGCCGTGCCTGCTGCTTCGCCCGCGTCGAGCCCACCCACAAGTCCAAGATCGTTGAGTTCCTGCAGTCCTTCGACGAGATCACAGCCATGGTGAGGACAGGGCACTGAAGGAGACTCCAGCAGCGCACAGGCGCCTCAGTCATAGCTCCGATGTGGGCTTGGGGCTCCAGCATTGCTCTAGGATGGTCTCGGGGTCCGGCGTCTCTCCAGTCTGGTCTATCCAGTATCGCTCCAGCACTGGCGCCGGTATCACTCCAGGGCATCCAGCATCACTCTGATGCAGTCCTGGGTCTCCAGCATCTCCCTGGGGCAGGCCTAGGGGTCTGGCATCGCTCTGGGGGTGTGATATTGCTCTGGGGGAGTCGGCACCTCTTCAAGGTGGCCCTGGGGGTTTGGCATCGTGGTCTGGACGTTGTTGTCCCGGGGAGACCCCGCGGGGCTGGGAGGTCCTTGATGGCAGCCCGGTGATGCCATCCCTGACCCCAGACGGGCGACGGAGTGAACGACGCGCCGGCACTGAAGAAGGCGGAGATCGGCATCGCCATGGGCTCAGGGACGGCCGTGGCCAAGACGGCCTCCGAGATGGTGCTGGCAGACGACAACTTCTCCACCATCGTGGCAGCGGTGGAGGAGGGCCGCGCCATCTACAACAACATGAAGCAGTTCATTCGCTACCTCATCTCCTCCAACGTGGGCGAGGTGGTCTGGTGAGCTGGGACACCTGGATCCCTGCCCCGAATCCCCCCAAGACCCCTGCCACCCACGAGGACGCGACGCCCCGGCGAGCTGGGACGCCCCGATCCCCTCCCCAAGCCCTCCCCAATCCTCCTCACGCCTCCCACAGATCTCCAAGAGGGACGGGGCCGTCGGGTGAGATGAGGTCCCCTGAATCCCCTCTGGATCTCCTCCAGCCCTCCTGGATTCCCCGATCCCCTCCGTCTCCCCCGTGGATCCCCCCACGTCAACCCCAATGCTCATCGGATTCCCTCCAGATCCCCCGATCTCCCCGCTTCCCCCTGGATCCCCCAGTCCCCGAAGACCCGGTTTCCCCCGATCCGCTGATGC
This sequence comes from Rhea pennata, assembly GCF_028389875.1. Lineage (NCBI taxonomy): Eukaryota > Metazoa > Chordata > Aves > Rheiformes > Rheidae > Rhea > Rhea pennata. The sequence continues at coordinate 64,612 of NW_026907590.1, read as the reverse complement.
TGGCTCCCCCCAATCCCTTCTCGCTCCCCCCAGTCCTCCCCACCTGGCTCCCCTACAGATCCCGCCTGATCCCCCCCAGATCCCCGGCTCTCCCCCATTCCCCCTGGTCTCTCCTGATGCCCCGGCTCTTCCCGGCTCCCCCCGCCCCCCTGACCCCCCTCCCCCAGCATCTTCCTGACGGCGGCCCTGGGGCTGCCCGAGGCGCTGATCCCGGTGCAGCTGCTCTGGGTGAACCTGGTGACGGACGGGCTGCCGGCCACAGCCCTCGGCTTCAACCCTCCGGACCTGGACATCATGGACAAGCCGCCCCGCAGCCCCAAGGAGCCCCTCATCAGCGGCTGGCTCTTCTTCCGCTACCTGGCCATCGGGGGTGAGCCGTCCGCCCCGGCGCGCCCGCCCCGGCGAGCGCCCCCGCGCCCGGCTCACACCCGTCCCCCCGCTCTCCCCAGGCTATGTGGGGGCCGCCACCGTGGGCGCCGCGGCCTGGTGGTTCCTCTACGCCGAGGACGGCCCCGGCGTCACCTACCATCAGCTGGTGAGTGATGCTGGCGACCCGCTGTCCCCTGTGATCGCGTCCCCAGTGTCCTGTCCCCACTGGTGACCTGCTGTCCCCGCCGAAGACCTCACTTGAGGTCTCCACAATGACCCCGCCATCCCCATGGTGACCCTGGGGTCCCTGCAGCGACTGTGCCGTGCCCATCGTGACCCTGCCGTCCTTGCAATGACCCTGCTGTCCCCATGAGGACTCTGGCATCCCCACCGTGACCCTGGGGTGCCCACAATGACCCCCCAATGTGTCCCCACGATGACAACACGGTGACCCGGGGTCCCCGCAGACCCACTTCATGCAGTGCACGGAGCACAACGCGGAGTTTGAGGGCCTCGACTGCGACGTCTTCGAGTCGCCGGTGCCCATGACCATGGCGCTCTCCGTGCTGGTCACCATTGAGATGTGCAACGCCCTCAACAGGTAGGGGACGATCTCCAATGTCCCCACCGTGCATGTCCCCCAACGTATCCCACCTGTGTCCCCCCTGTCCCCGCAGCCTCTCTGAGAACCAGTCCCTCATCCGCATGCCACCTTGGGTCAACATCTGGCTCGTCGGCTCCATCTGCCTCTCTATGTCCCTCCACTTTGTCATCCTCTACATTGACCCACTGCCCGTAAGCAGGGGACAGGGGAACTGGAGGGGTTTGGGGAGGGGATTTTGGGGGGCTGGCACTACTCAGTATGTCCCTCTGTCACCCCCCCACCCTGCTGCAGATGATCTTCAAGCTGACGCCTCTGGACGCGATGCACTGGTTCATGGTGCTGAAGATCTCCTTCCCCGTCATCTTGCTGGACGAGGCACTCAAATTCGTCGCCAGGAATTACCTGGAGGGTGAGGACACGGCCCTGGCCCTAACATCCTTCCATCCCTCTGTGCCCTGCCCCTCCAACCCTCCCAGCCCTTCGTCCCCTCCCTTCCTCCGTCCCTCCCCGTATCTCCGCGTCCATCAGCCCCAACCCAGCCTGGACACCTCGTTCCCCAGGGCTGGGACAGGCCACAGAGCCCGACATCCAGGCAGCTCTTGCGTTGCTCCATCCCTGCGTTTCTCTGCTGCACTGTCCAGCCCTTTCTTCATCCCACCAGCTGCCTCAGTCTGTCCCTCCATCAGTCAGTTCCACCATCGTGCTATCGCTCCATCCCTCTGCCCGCTGTCACTCTGTCCCTCCATCCCACAGTATCATTATCGCTCTGTTCATCCTTCCAGCAATTTGATCATCACTTCCTCCATCCACCTTACCATCTCACCACCCCTCCATCCTTCCCTCCATCCTTCCCTCCATCCTTCCCTCCATCCTTCCCTCCATCCTTCCCTCCATCCTTCCCTCCATCCTTCCCTCCATCTCTCATCACCATCTCTTCTTCATTCTTCCCTTCTTGTAGCATAAACTCATGTCCCCTCCATCGTCTTTGGGCCTGGCCACAGGTACCTGTCACTCTGTGGCTGTGTCCCTGTCACCCTTGGTGTCTCTATCACCTCCATGTCCCCATCACCTCATGGCTGTGTCTCCATCACTCTTGTCACACCCTGTGTCTCCCAGTGCCCCACAGGTGCCCGTCACCTTATGTCTGTGTCCTCGTTCCTTTTCCGTGTCCCTGTCACCCCGTGCCTGTGTCCCCATCACCCCCCGGGTCCTTGTCACCCCTCTGCACCCATGTTGCCCATGAGAGGATGGCAGTGGGGGGGTGGGTGGAGGTTGGGGGGTGGTGGGAAGCAGCTGGGCCCCGCTCACATTGTGTCCCCATCCCCACCCCAGCCGAAGCCGAGGACACCCAAAGGAGGCGGAAGTGACCCCAGGGCCCCCCATGCCTGGAGCTGCTTGGCTCCCGCATGCTGTGGGGCCCTCTCCACGCCGTGGGGCCACCCCATCCCATGCTGTGGGGCTGCCCCCTGGCGCCGCTTATTTATTGCCATTAAAGGGAAACTGCCAGCCCTGGCTCCTGTCTCACGGGGGGGTTCAGGGAGGGGGACACGCGTGGCAGTGGGGTCACGTGGGAACACGCATGGCAGGAGGACACACATGGCCCTGGGGATGGACATGGGACACGCGTGGCAGTGGGATCATGTGGGGACACAGGCACAAGGAGACATGCGTGGTGGGGGGGGCTGTATGGGGACCCCTGTGGCAGGAGCTCATGCATGGCCGTGGGGATGGACACAGGACCCGCGAGGGGGGGGTCATGTGGGGAAATGGACACATGGGGACTCGCATGGCAGCAGGACACGCACGCGGGACACGCGTCCATGGCAGAGGCCGCCGGGGGGTCGGAGCAGCTCGTGGGGCTGGGGGACTCCATTCACGAATCCAGGGGTGGGAGCCAGGCAAGGGGGCGGGGCACCAGCTGGCCAATCACGGGGCCACAGTGGCCAAAGCCCGGGGCGGTGCCATGGGGTTCATCCCACCCCCAGCCTCCCCCCCCCACCCCGGGCGGCTCCGTTCACCCCCCACCGGCTCTGCAGGTCAGTGGGGGTCCAGAGACCACAGTGTGCGTCCCCCAACCCATGACCCACCCAGCGTGGGGCCCGGGCTTGGTTTGGGGGTTTCGGTGTGGGGCAGGGGCACCGGGAGACGTGGCCAGTTGGAGGTGGACTTTGCTCTCCCACAGCCCAGGGGGAGGGTGGCTGCTATGGGCCCAGGTGTCCGGGAGTGGGGGAAGGGGAGAGCACCATGGTGCAGCTCTAGGGCTGGGTTCAGGTGCGTGGGGGAAGTTACGGGGCAGGGATCAACTGTGGGGCAGGACCTAAGGCACAGGGTGGGGGGAGATATAGGGCAGGAAGGAGACGTAAGGAGCTGGAATGCTGCTGGGGGCGTCTATGGGGCAGGACTTCAGTGCCAGGGGTGTCTATAGGGCAGAGGGTGACACAGAGGGTCTCTATGGGGAGGACTCCAGTGCTCAGGAGTGTCTATGGGGTAGGACCTCAGTGCCAGGGGATGTCTAGGGGACAAGGCCCACTCCAAGAGTCTCTATGGCGCAGAACGTTGGTGCCCAGAGAGTTTCTGTGGGGGTAAGGCCCACTCTGAGAGTCTATGGGACAGGACTCTGCCACTCAGAGGTGTCTATGGGGCCCTACTGGGCCTGCAGTGCCCTACAGCCCCACCAGGCGTCAGCGCCGCCCTGGCAGCCACTCTGATACGTCTTGGGCAGCGCTCTATGATCTCCACAGGTTCCTGAGCCATGGACAGCCCCCTGGACCTCTCCCCACTGCTGCCAGCCCCCCGGCTCCAGGCCCTAGCCCAGGCCTGGCTGGAGGAGGACGCCCCGGGCCCTGACTACGCTGCCCTGGCCGTGGGGCGGGCGCCGTGCCGGGCCCAGCTGCTCTGCAAGTCACCGGGCGTCCTGGCAGGACTGCCCTTCGCTGAGGCGGTGTGGGCCGCCACAGGGTGCACGGTGGCCCGGCGGGTGGCCGAGGGGCAGCTGGTGGCCCCGGTGGCCGTGGTGGCCGAGGTGCAGGGCCCTGGGGCCGGGGTGCTGCTGGGCGAGCGGGCGGCCCTCAACTGCCTAGGCCGCTGCAGCGGGGTGGCCACGGCGGCCACCCGTGCTGTGGGGCGAGCCCGGGCTGCGGGGTGGCCAGGGACGGTGGCCGGGACGCGGAAGACGACGCCGGGCTTCCGGCTGGTGGAGAAGTACGGACTGCTGGTGGGGGGCGCCCACCCCCACCGCTATGGCCTGGCCGACGCCATCATGCTCAAGGACAACCATCTCCTGGCTGCTGGGGTCCCCCTGGCCCAGGTACCCGCCACGGGATCCATGGCCCCGGGGGGCAGCTGGGAGTCTGGGGAGGGGGGACCCATAGCCATGGGGGCAGCTGGGGGAGTCTGGGGAGGGGGGACCCATAGCTGTGGGGGCAGCTGGTGGTGGCAATCTTGGGTCTGTTTTGGGGCTGGTGGGAGGAAACTCCAGTCCTGGGGTGCAGCGGCATTGGGCAGTGGGGCAGGGGGGTCCATCCCCATGGGGCTGGGCACGTGGGAGCGCTGCTGCAGCCCCCCAGACGCCTGGGCCCCCAGGTGGTGCGGGAGGCCCGGCGGGTGGCCGGCTTCGCCCTGCGGCTCGAGGTGGAATGCGGCTCCGTGGCCGAAGCCATGGAAGCGGCCGGCGCCGGCGCCGATATCGTCATGCTGGACAACTTCGACCCGGAGGTAGCGGGGAGCCATGGAGCAGCCGTGGGGCAGGATGGGGTGGCCATGGGGTGACCGCAGCGTGGTGTGAGGCAGTCATGGCAGGGAATGGGGCAGCTGTGGGGCAGGACGGGGTGGCCGCGGCGTGGAATGGGGCAGGATGGGGTAGCCATGGCATGGCGTGGGGTGGCTGTAGTGAAGGATGAGTTGGCTGTAGCATGGCACGGCATGGGGTGGCCATGGTGTGGGGTGGGGCAGCTGTGGGGCAGGATGGGGCGGCCACAGCGTGGGACGGGGTAGAGCCAGCACTGTCCCCCCCCTCCCCCCAAGGCACTGCAGGTGGCGGCGGCGGCGGTGAAGGCCGCCCACCCCAGGGTGACGGTGGAGGCCAGCGGCGGGATCAGCGAGGCCAACCTGCCCCACTTCCTGGGGCCCCACGTGGATGTCGTCTCCATGGGAAGCCTCACCCAGGCCGCCCCGGCCCTCGACTTCTCCCTCCGCGTCCTCCCTGGGGACGGCGATGGCCCCTGCTGAGCCCCGTCCCGTGGGGCTGAGAGGGGACCTCCCTCTCCATTCTGGGGTCCCTGGGGATGTCCCAGCCCTATCTCATGGAGAAGGGCCCCCAGGGCACCTGAGCCCTGTTCCCAGGGTCACTGGGTGATGTCCCAGCCCCATCCTGGGGTCCTTGGGGCTATCCCTTGGGGAGGGACCCGCTGGGGACCCCAGAGGACCTCTATCCCCATCCTGGGGTCCCTGGGGAGGCCCTATGGGGAAAGGGACTCCTGATGACCCCATCCTCCTCCCGGGTCCCCACCCCAGGCACCCATCACCAATAAACCCTTCCTCACCATCACTTCTGTCATCTGCATCATGCCCCCCCCCCCCCAAGGCAGTGGGTGAAAAAAGGGCGCTTTATTCCCAGTGGGTTAAGACTCAAGGGGGAAGCACCATGGTGGGGGGGGGGGCAGCCATCCAGGCAGGGACCCAGGCGTCCGGGTCAGGGGGTCACTCGCCCTCCTTGTCCTCGCCGTGGGTGATGATGTAGCAGATGTTCTTGTAGTCCACGTTGCCAGCCACGTCAGGGGGGAAGGCAGCCCACATATTCTTGATCTGGGGGGCACCATGAGGGAGGGGTCAATGGAGTGTTGGGGGGTATTTGAGGTTCTGAGGGGGTGTTTCAGGGTCTTGGGGGAGGTATTTAGGGTGCATGGGGGTGCCGTTAAGGTCTGGGGGTGTTTAGGGTCTGGGGGGGGGGTCATTGCTCACCTCCTCAGGGGTGAAGCGGTCACACTGGGTGGTCAGCAGCTCCTCCAGGCTGGGGGAGAGCAGGGCTGAGACCTACTGCCCCCCCATGTCCCTATGGCCTCCCATGTCCCCCTTATCATCCTGCATCTGCATGCCCCCCCCAGGACACCTTGTGTCCCCTCCATCCTCTTCTGCCCCCATGCCCTGCTTCTGTCCCTCCATGTCCTGCCATGACCCTATGGCCTCCCATGTCCCCCCCATATCCACACACACCCATGTCCCCCCATATCCTGCTCTTGTCCCCATGTTCCTCCATATCCCTATGGCCTCCTTTGTGTCCCCATATCATCCCATAGCCCCATGTTCCCTTGTCTCCTCATGTCCGTATCCCCATGACACCCCCATGTCCCCCATATCCTCATGTCTCTGCCTGTCCACCCCTACCCCCATGACACCCTACATCACCTCATGGCTCCCCATATCCACTCACACCCCGTGACACCCCCGTGTCTTCCATATCCCCATGTCTCCTCATATCCCCTGCCATATCCCCCAAGCTCCTGCCTTTTTCCCACACTCACAACTTCTTCTTGATGGAGCCCTTCCCGTCGGGGTCCAGCACCTTGAACGCCCCCATGATGACATCCTCAGGGTCCGCACCTGCCACAGAGGCACATGGGGGGTCATGGGGGAATGGGGGAGCCATAAGGGGGTCACTGGGGGGGGTCCTCACCTTTGAGCTTCTCCCCGAACATGGTGAGGAAGACGGTGAAGTTGATGGGGCCGCTGGCCTCCTTGATCATGGCGTCCAGCTCCTCGTTCTTCACATTCAGCCGCCCTGGACGGGGTGGGAAATGGGATTTGGGGCTTGGGGCGTGTGAGGCCACGCCCGCAGGGCCACACCCACTGCCACAAGTCACCCCCCTTCCTTAGACCCCTCCTCTTTCCTCCCAAGCCCCGCCCTGTCTTCCCTAACCCGTCCCCTTCTCCACAGGCTCCTCCCCTTCTCTGCAGGCTCCTCCCCTTTTGCCACAGGCACCTCCCCTTTCCCCTTAGCCCTGCCCCTGCTAAGCCACGCCTCTTTCCACAACCCCCCCCACATTGGCCCCTCCCTTTTTGCCTTGGGCTTCTGCTCCCTGAGCCCCTCCCCTTTCCTCCTAGGCCCCGCCCTGCAGGCCCCGCCCCTCCTCAGGCCCCACCCCCTCTGCAGGCCCCGCCCTACCCATGGCAGCGAAGGTCTCCCTGAGGTCATCCTTGTCGATGATGCCGTCCCGGTTCTGGTCGATGACTGTGAAGGCCTTGGGGGGGGGGGCAATGAAGGCTACTGCAAAGGCTCATGGGAAGGGTACTTCCCCCCCAACAGCTGTTCCCCCCCCCATCCTCAAGGCGTCACCTGACACCGGACTTGCAACAGGTGCCGCATGCCAGAGAGGACCCAGGCGTCCGGGCACCATCCCCCAACCCCAGCTTGGAGGGGACCCAGGCGTCCGGGCACCCCCCCCCCAGCCCCCAGGGGACCCAGGCGTCCGGGCATCATTCCCCACCTCCTTGAATTCCTGGATCTGGGTCTGGTCGAACATGGAGAAGACGTTGGAGCTGCCCTCGGCCGCACGTCGCTTCGCCTTCTTGGGGGCCTGGGGAGCACGTGGGGGGGGCTCAGGAGGGCTGGGAGGCCCTGGGGGTTGAGGGAGGTCTCTCGGAGGGAGGCTGGGGGGGGTCCCGGAAGGCAGTGGGAGGGGGTCACCTGGGGGGGGCAGGAGGTCCCAGGGGGTCTATGGGGTGTGGGTGGTGGGTTGGTGGTCCCTGCAGAGGTCCCAAAGGGGACTGGAGGGGCCCTGAGAGGATTTGTGGGGTCAGTGGGCTCCCTATGGGGCTGAGGGGGCCCTGGGAGAGTCCCTGAAGGGATCTGGAGGTCCCTAAGGGGATCTCAGGGGTCCCTAGGGAGGTGTTTGGGGTCCCTGAAGGGATTTGAGGGTCCCTAAGGAGGTCTTGGGGATCCCAAAGGGGGTTGGCAGGTCCCCGGGGGGGAGGTTAGGGGTCGTGGGAGGATCTGTGGGTCCCAGGGGGCATTTAGTGTCTCAGGGGGCATTGTAGAGGTTGCTGAGGGGCTTGGGGGCACGCTGGGGTGCCTTAGGGGTCCTGAGAGGTCTACAGGGGCTCAGGAAAGTCCCTGAAGGTCCCTGTGGGGTTGAGGGTATTCCTGGGGGTCCCTGGAGGTCACTATGGGGCTCGGGGGGGTACCTAGGGGTCCCTATGGGGCTTGAGGTGTTCCTGGGGGTCCTTGGAGGAGTCCCTACGGGGCTCAGAAGGATCCCTGAGGGGGTCCCTATGAGGCTCAGGGGGTCCATGGGGGTCCTTAAAGGGGTTGCTGGGGGTCCCATCCATCCCGGGGGGCTGTGGGTCACAGCCCCCCCCACTCACCATGGCTGCACTTGGGGGTCGGCACCTGGGGCCGGTGGCTCCGGGCAGGTTTTATTGCCCTGGGGGGGGAGGGCGGAGGGTGGACCAGGGCCCAAAATAGCCCCCGGCGGGCCAGCGCCTTTCTTGGGCACCCCCCCCGCCCGGACGCCTGGGTCCCTCGCCTTGAGGGTCCCCGCAGAGCTTCCTTATCGGGAGTGGGGCTAAATATAGCACCCGGACGCCTGGGTCCCTCCTTGAGGGGGGCTCTGGCATCCCCGCACCTGCCACCAGCCCTCCCCCGCCCCTCCGCTGGGGGCCCAGGCATCCGGGCAAAGCCTGGAGGGCGGGGGGGGAGGGGGCAGTGGCCGCCAAAAAGGGACTCGGAGCCCAGGTCTCCCACCAGCGCCCCATAGCCTGGCCCCAGCATCCCCGGTGCCCCATAGTCTAGGCCCAGCATCCCCAGTGCCTGAGCACCCCATAGCCTGGTCCCAGTGCCCCCAGTGCCCCCAGTGCCCCATGCCCGGACCCAGTGTCCCCAGTGCCCCACAGCCTGGGCCCCATGTCCGCAATGATCCCAGTGCCCCATAGCCTGGACCCAGCGTCCCCAGTGGCCCCAGTGTTCCTAGTGCCTTGCTGCCAGCACTGCATAGCCTGGAGCCAGTGTCCACAGTGCCCCACGTGCCCCATAGCCTGTGTCTTAGCGTTCCCAGTGCTGCATAGCCCAGGTCCCAGTGTCCCCAGTGCCCCATAGCCCGAGTTTCTGTGTCCCTAGGGCCCCATAGCCCAGACCCCAGTGTTTTCCTGGCCCCATAGCTAGGGTCCCAGTGCCCCTAGTGCCCCATAGCCCAAGCATTAATGTTCCCAGTGCCCCATAGCTAGGGTCCCAGTGCCCCCAGTGCCCCATAGCCCAGGCATTAGTGTCCCTAATGTCCCCAGAGCCCCACAGCTAGGGTACCAGTGTCTGCGGTGCCCCATAGCCCAGGCCCTAGTGTCCCCCGTGCCCCATCGCTGAGGTCCCAATGTCCCCTGTGTCGCCAGTGCCCCATAGCCCAGGCCCCAGTGTCCCCCGTGCCCACAACCCCGCCCCCACGGCCGGCCCCCGCCCCCTCGGACTACAATTCCCAGGCGCCCCCGCGGCAGGGAGGGGGCGGGGCCTCCGGCCTTGTTAACTCCGTCGCTTCCGCCAATGAGCGTGCGAGGGGTGGGGCTAGGCCCGGGGCCTTTGGCCAATGGGAAGCGAGAAGCGGTTGAGGCGCCATGACGGAGCCGGTGCGTGTGGGGCTGGGGAAACCGGAGCGGGCGCAGAGGGGAGAGAACAGGGACCCCCCCCCCCTCGGGGCCCAGGCGTCCGGGGCCCCGATCACCCCCCGCCCCCCCCCCCGGGGCCCAGGCGTCCGGGGCCCCGATCACCCCCTGCCCCTCCGGGGACCCAGACGTCCGGGGCCTCGATCACCCCCCCGCCCCCCTCCCCGGGGCCCAGGCGTCCGGGCCCCTGATCACCCCCCGCCCCCCCCCTCCCCGGGGCCCAGGCGTCCGGGCCCCTGATCAACCCCCGCCCCCCTCTCCCGGGCCCAGGCGTCCGGGGCCCCGATCACCCCCTGCCCCCCTCCCCGGGGCCCAGGCGTCCGGGGCCCCGATCACCCCCCCGCCCCCCCTCCCCGGGGCCCAGACGTCCAGGGGCCCGATCACCCCCACACACTCCCCGACTCTCCCCCCGCCGGGGACCCAGGTATCCCGGTGCCCCATAGCCTCCACCAGCCCCGGGGCTCAGGCATGTGGGGTGCCCTCACCCCTGTGTCCCCCCCAGAGCAGTGTGCCGCCGGGGTGCCCTGAGGCGGTGGCTGTGGGGCCAGCCGCAGAGCGGGGGGCTGCAGGAGATGCCCCAGCCTCGACGTTGCCCCCGTGGCCCCGGGCCCACGGGGGCAGCAGCGACAGCGACAGTGACGTCGAGGGCCCCCGGCCCCCCCGGAGACCCCGGCCCAAGCGCCGGCGCCTGCACCTTGGCCCCGGTGTTCCCAGCATCCCCGTCTACTCTAACAAGGTGAGGGGGCCCAGGCGTCCGGGAGGCCCCGCTGCCCCACACACCGCATGGGGACCCAGGTGTCCGGGCTCCCCTGTTCTTCTCCGTGCGGACCCCACTGGGGCCCAGGCATCCAGGAGGCCCTGCTGCCCGTGGGGACCCAGGTGCCCGGGCTCCCTCCCCACGATGGAGTTCGGGGTGCAGCATGGCGCCCTGGGGGACCTGTCTCTCCCCACAGGTGAACAGCTGTTTCCGGCTGTGCCCCACAGCAGTGCAGCTCCGGGACTTGCCAGCCCCCCAACAGCAGGGAGGTGAGGGGGAGGGGCAGCATGGGAGGGGCAGGAGGGTCCTCATGTTCCCCCCTTAACCCTGCACCCCCCAGCAGAGCCCCCCATAGACACTGATGCTGAAGAAGAAGAAGAAAAGGAGGAAGAGGAAGAGGAGGAGGAGGAGGAGGAGAAAGATGAAAGGAAAGCAGAGCCAGTGCTGGAGCCAGAACCGTAGGTGACCGGGCTGGGGGGGTGTTAGGAGCCCCCCACACCCTGTCCCGTGTGACTCCGTCTGTGTCCCCAGGTCGGAGGGGGCCACAATCCCCGTGTCGCCCTGCTCCCCGCAGCCCCGGAGCAGCCGGACGCGGCGCATCATCCGGTGGGTGGCCGAGGGGTGTCACGGTGCTGGGTGGGGGGTTCGGGGCAGGCAAGGGGCATTTGAGGTGTCTTGGGGGGCATGTGGTGGGGGTCCAAGGTGTCCAAGAGGGGTTCAGGGCACCTGGGGGGGTTGGAGGTGCCTGGAGGGGGGATTGGGACTCCTGAGCGGGGATTTGGGGTGCCCGAGGGGGTGTTGGGGCACCTGGGGGGTATCCGAGGCATCCAAGAGGGGTTCAGGGCAGCCGGGGGGGGTTGGGGCATCTGGGGAGGGGTTGGAAGTGCCTGAAGGGGGGGTCAGGACTCCTGAGGGGGAATTTGGGGTGCCCGAGGGGGTGTTGGGACACTTGGGGGGTATCCGAGGCATCCAAGAGGGGTTCGGGGCATCGGGGGGGTCCGAGGCAGCCAAGGTGGGTTCGAGGCATCCTGGGGGGCAGGAGACCCCAAGAAGGGGCTCTGGGGTGCCTGAAGGGGGTTGGGGCACCCGGGGGGGATCACCCCACTGTGGCCCCGCAGGGACGTGGACCGGCGCCTGCGGGGTCTCAGCTCGCTGGTGCTGGGCTCCGCGGTGGCGCCGGAGCCCGACGTGGTGCTGCTGGAGCCCCCGGCGCCGCCGGCCCCCCGGCTGCTGCGGCTGAAGGTGCAGTGCCGGGCCGAGCTCCACCGCGTGCCGCTGCAGACGGTGCGCACCCCCGGCCCCACGGCCGGCCCCACAACCCTGCCCCGTGGCCCCACGGGCCCCCGGCCCCACGCTCACCCCAGCCCCACAACCCTGCCCCACGGCCCTGCGACCTCACACTTGCCCCAGCCCCACGGCCCTGCCCCACGGCCCTGTGGCACCACGCTCACTCCAGCCCCACAGCCCTGCCCCACGGCCCTGCAGCCCATGCTCACCCTGGCCCCATAGCCCTGTCGCACCACGCTCACCCCAGCCCCACAGCCCTGCCCCACAGCCCTGCAGCCCACACTTGCCCCAGCCCCACGGGCCTGTGGCACCATGCTTACCCCAGCCCCACAGCCCTGCCCCATGGCCCTGTGGCCCCACGCTCACCCCAGCCGCACAGCCCTCTGGCACCATGCTCACCCCAGGCCCACGGCCCTGCAGCCTCACATTTGCCCAAGCCCCATGACCTCCTGGCTCTGTTGCTCTGCGGCCCCATCTCGCCACGTCTCGCCCCATCCCTGCAGCCCCCCAGCTCCATCTCCCCCGGCTCTATCAGCCCATAGCCCCATGCTCGCCCTGGTCCCTGGCTCCGTCGCCCCCTTGCCCGACGCTCGCCCGGGCCCCGCAGCTCGGTGCCCCGCGCTCACGCTCGCTCCTTCGGCCCCGGCAGTCGGAGCCGCTGCGGGCGGTGGTGGAGCACATGGCGCAGGTGCTGCGGGTGCCGCCAGGCCGGATCCTGCTGCTGCTGCGGGACCGGGAGCTGGAGCCCAGCGCCACCCCCCCAGGCCCTGGGGCTGGGGGTCGCCGACATCGTGGGTGAGTGGGGGGTGCGCCGGGGCAACATGGGAGGCGGGGGGGGGGGCCTGTGGGCGCCATGGGGCTGGGCCAGGCCGGCGCAGCCCAGCCTGCCTCTCCCCTGGCCAGAGTGTGTGGTGGACGCCGGAGCCGGGGGGGAGCCGGAGCCAGAGCCGGCACCGGGCCCCGGGGAGCTGCGGCTGACAGTGCAGGGGCAGGACCGGCGCTCGCTGCTGCGGCTCAATGTGCCCAAGGTGGGATAGGGACAGGGGGGCTGAGCGGCATGGGGGGGGGGTCCATAGGGGGCTGAGAAAGGCCCCTTGGGGAGGGGCCTGCATGGGCCATAGGGACGTGGAGGTGGGGTCCAGGAGGACACGAAGGATCCATGGGGCTATGAGGGAGCAGGGGGTGGGGGGGCAGGTGCAGGGGGCAGGGGGGCACGAGGGGCTGGGTGTTTGGGGGGGCACCGGGGGAGGTGGGGGCTGTGAGGGGGGTGGGTGCTGGGGACCGGGAGGGGGGTTCGGGGGCCTGGGGGAGGTGGGGCTGTGATGGGGGGGCCTGGGGGGCCCAGGAGGCCCGGGGGAGGTGGGGCTGTGAGGGGGGGCTCAGGGGGCCCGGGGGAGGTGGGACTGTGATGGGGGGGCCCGGGGGAGGTGGGGGCTGTGAGGGGGGGCTCGGGGGGTCCGGGGGAGGTGGGGCTGTGACGGGGGGGCCTGGGGGAGGTGGGGGCTGTGAGGGGGGGCTCGGGGGAGGTGGGGGCTGTGATGAGGGAGCTCAGGGGGGCCAGGAGGCCCGGGGGAGGTGGGGCTGTAAGGGGGGGCTGGGGGGGTCCGGGGGAGGTGGGGCTGTGACAGGGGTCCGGGGGAGGTGGGGGCTGTGAGGGGGGGCTCGGGGGGGCCAGGAGGCCCGGGGGAGGTGGGGCTGTAAGGGGGGGCTGGGGGGGGTCCGGGGGAGGTGGGGCTGTGACAGGAGGCCCGGGGGAGGTGGGGGCTGTGAGGGGGGGCTCGGGGGGGCCAGGAGGCCCGGGGGAGGTGGGGCTGTAAGGGGGGGCTGGGGGGGTCCGGGGGAGGTGGGGCTGTGACAGGAGGCCCGGGGGAGGTGGGGGCTGTGAGGGGGGGCTCGGGGGGTCCGGGGGAGGTGGGGGCTGTGACGGGGGGCCCGGGGGAGGTGGGGGCTGTGAGGGGGGGCTCGGGGGGTCCGGGGGAGGTGGGGCTGTGACGGGGGGCCCGGGGGAGGTGGGGGCTGTGAGGGGGGGCTCGGGGGGTCCGGGGGAGGTGGGGATGTGACGGGGGGCCCGGGGGAGGTGGGGGCTGTGAGGGGGGAGCTCAGGGGGGCCAGGAGGCCCGGGGGAGGTGGGGCTGTGAGGGGCCCCGGGGGCGGCAGCGCTCAGCCCGCGGCCCCCAGGCGCAGCCGCTGTGCGGGCTCATGGAGCGGTACCGGGCGGCGCGGGGGCTCGGCGCCCGCCCCCTGCACTTCTTCTTCGAGGGCCGGCGCCTGGCGGGGAGCTGCACCCCCGAGGAGCTGGGCATGGAGCAGGACGACGTCATCGAGGTCTGGGGCTAGCCCCGCCCCGCGCCCCCCGCTGCGGTGGCACCGTGACGTCATCGCGGCGCCCTGCCGTGATGTCACCGAGCCGCACGTCCCCCCCTGCCCCGTCCTGCTGTGGCGTCATCGGCTCCCGGGCATCCCCGGGCCGCGCCGACCAATAAACCTGTTTCTGGCACCAGCCGCTGTTTTCTAGGAGGGGCCCAGGCGCCCGGGCCCCGCCCCCTCCCTCTGTGAACCCGGGCCGGAAGGGGCGGGGCCGGCGGTCACGTGGGGGGGGGGCGGTCACGCGCGCGGCGCCGGGGCAGCGACTCGCCGGGGGCGGCGGGTAACGGAGAGAGCGGAGCGGGAAGGAGGGGGTGTCACGTGACAGGAGTCACGCGGTGGAGGGCACGTGACGGGGGTGCCGGGGGGGCACGCGGTGGGGGAGGGGGGGCACGGGGACAGTGAAGCTGGGGGACGGGGGGGGGGCGGCTGCTGCAGGCAGGGCGTGGGACCCACCACGGGCCATGGGGCAGGGATAGGGGTCTGGGGGGCAGTGTGGCAGGGCGTGGGACCTACTGCAGCCCATGGGGCAGGGGCGGGGCGATGGGGGGCGGGGGCAGTGGGGCAGGGCATGGCAGTCTGCACAGACTGTTGGGAAGGCCACATAAGTCTCAGCGCTCTGGGGCAGGATCTGTGGGGTGAGAGTCCCAGGGGAGCAGAGACAGCAAGGCCTCAGTGGCAGGTGTCGGGGCACAGTGAGGGACTGTGGGGTGGGAAGGCGGCAGGGCGCTGTGGGTCAGCACGCTGCAGGCCCCAGGTGCTGTGGGTCACAGCGCCCTCCCCGCAGGCGCGAGGCAGCCCCATGGCAACGGGCCGTGCCCCCCAGGCGGCCGTGGGGCCTGTGCTACGCCGGGCCGACGACACTGGGGGGGATGGGGAGGGGCCGGAGGAGGGGGCCGTGGGGCTGGCGCCCCCCGCGCTGCCCCCCGGCATCTCGCCATCCCGGGCCCACCTCACCGTGGCCGTGCTCTGCTACATCAACCTGCTCAACTACATGGACCGCTTCACCGTGGCCGGTACGGGGGGGGCCGGGGCGGCCGGGGGGGGCGGGGGCGCTCGCCCCCCCTCAGCCCCTCTCCCCCCGCTGCAGGCGTCCTACCCGATATTGAGGCCTTCTTCAGCATCGGGGACGGCAGCTCGGGGCTCCTGCAGACAGGTACATGGGGCACGCGGGGGGGGGGCTCCTGGCCCCACACGCGGGGGCTCAGCCCCACGCCTGCCCGTCCAGCCCCCGTGGTCTCAGGGCCAGACGTGGCACGGAGTGGGTGGGGCAGCCGTGTGGCTTGCAGCCACCTCCTGTGGGTCGGGTGAGGGAGTCGCAGCCCCCACCTGCCGTGGGGCAGCCTGACCCCCCCCCCCCGCAGTGTTCATCAGCAGCTACATGGTGCTGGCGCCCGTCTTCGGGTACCTGGGGGACCGGCACAGCCGCAAGCGCCTGCTCTGCCTCGGCATCGCCCTCTGGTCCGCCGTCACCCTGGCCAGCAGCTTCGTCCCCCGCGAGGTTCGGGGCGCCGGGGGGCGGCCGGGGTGCTGCTGCCATGGGGCTTTGTGCGCGTGGGGTGCAGGGCTGCGGTGGCCATGGGGCGGCCGTGGATGTCATCCATGGGTGGTGTCCGTGGGGGGTGCGTCTGTGGGGCAGCCATGGGTGGTATCTGGGGGGCGTCCCTGGGGTGTCAGCGACGGGCATCCCCGGGGTGTCCCTGGGGCGTCCGTGGGGCGTCACTGGACCCCCGCGGGCGCCGGGGGTCCGGTGCCGTGGCTGGAGGCCCACGGGTGCTGTCCCGCTCCCCACAGCGTTTCTGGGCGCTGCTCGTGGCACGGGCTCTGGTGGGGGTGGGCGAAGCCAGCTACTCCACGGTGGCCCCCACCCTCATCGCTGACCTCTTTGCCGGCGCCGGTCGCAGCCGCATGTTGGGCTGCTTCTACCTCGCCGTGCCCCTCGGCAGGTACGGGGGACAGAGGGGGACGGGGGGGGACGGGGGGGGACACAGGCTGCTTCTACCTCACCGTGCTCCTCGGCCGGGGATGTGGCAACAGAGAGGAACATGGGACGTGCTCTTTGACAGGGATATGGGGACGGAGGGGGACACAGGCGATCCCCCTTGGAGGGACGGAGAGGGGCGCAGGCTGTGCCCCTTGGTGGGGCCGTGGGGACGGAGGGGGAGGTGGGCTGTGCCCCTTGGTGGGGACGGAGGGGGACAGGGGTTGTGCCCCTTGGTGGGGCCGTGGGGACGGAGGGGGGACACAGGCCGTGCCCCTTGGTGGGGACGGAGGGGGACAGGGGTTGTGCCCCATGGTGGGGCCGTGGGGACGGAGGGGGAGGTGGGCTGTGCCCCTTGGTGGGGCCGGGGGCTGGTGGTGGCCCTGGCTCTGGCTCAGGTGCCCCCACGACCTCCCCACAGCGGCCTGGGATACATCGCGGGTGCCAAGGTGAAGGAGGCCGCGGCTGACTGGCACTGGGCGCTGCGGGTGAGTGGGGGCCTGGAGCCCGGGTGGCCCCAGCCCCTCCCCTGTCCCCGGCCCCAGCAGGGACCGCGGCGGGGCTCCCTCCCTGTCCCCGCTGGCCTCCCTGGTGCCCACCCCCACCGGCCACCCCAAGCGGTCCCAGTGCCCGTCCCACTGGCGACCCTGGGCCATCCTGGTCCCCATCGCCGTCCCCGTCCCTGTTGGCGACCACGGAGCGTCCCGGTCTCCATCCTGGGTGCCATCCGCATCCCCGCTGGTGACTGCGGGTTCCCCGCTCCCCGTCCGCACAGGTGACGCCAGGGCTGGGCGTGGTGGCCGTGGTGCTGCTGTTCGTGGTGGTGAAGGAGCCGCCGCGGGGGGCCGTGGAGAGGCCCCTGGACGCCCCCCTGCACTACACGTCGTGGGCCACTGACCTGCGGGCTCTGGCCACCAAGTGAGTGCATGTGGGGCACTGGGGACGCGGGGCAGAGAGGGACGGATGGGGGATGTGGGACCGGGCGTGGGGCGAGGTGAAGGGTGGAGAGGTGGGGCACTGGGGAGGGGGTGCGGAGGATGCGGGTAAGATGGGGAGGAGCCGTGATGCTGCGGCCCACGGGGTGCCGCGTGGCCCCGAGGTGACGCTGCCCCCCCAGCCGCAGCTTCGTGCTGTCCACTCTGGGCTTCACGGCGGTGGCCTTCGTGACGGGGGCGCTGGCGCTGTGGGCGCCCGCCTTCCTCTACCGCTCGCGCCTGGCCAGCGGCGCCCGGGAGCCCTGTCCTGAGCCCCGGGGCTGCCACGCTGACGAGAGGTGGGACGGGGACGAGGGGACGGGATGTGGGAAGGATGGGGACACGGAGCCAACAAGGACAAGGGGACGGGACGTGGGAGGGATGGGGATGGGGAGCCGAGGGGGACGAGGGACGGGACGTGGGAGGGATGGGGACAGGGAGCCGAGGGGGATGAGGGGATGAGATGCGAGGAGGGATGGGGACGGGGAGCCGAGGGGGACGAGGGACGGGATGCCAGGAGGGATGGGGACATGGAGCTGAGAGGGACAAGGGGATGGGACGTGGGAGGGATGGGGACAGGGAGCCGAGGGGGACGAGGGGATGCGATGCGAGGAGGGATGGGGACAGGGAGCCAAGGTGGACGAGGGACGGGATGCCAGGAGGGATGGGGATGCCAGCGGTCAAGGAGGGAGCAGGGGGACGTGGCGGGAGGACAGGGACCGGGATCTGCTGGGGGGACAGGAACGAGGGAGGCGGGCACAGGGAGTGGGCGGGGACGTCCCGGAAGGAAGGGACAGGGCTGGGGACAGGCGGGAGCAGGCCATGCCTGCTGCCCCCATCCCCCTGCCCCAGTCCTGCCCCCTCTCCCTCCCCGCAGCCTGATTTTTGGGGTGCTGACGTGCGTGACGGGGGTGCTGGGCGTGGGGGCCGGCGTGGAGCTGTCGCGACGCCTGCGCCCCATCACCCCCCGTGCCGACCCCCTGCTCTGCGCCGCGGGGCTGCTGGGCTCAGCCCCCTTCCTCTTCCTCGCCGTGGTCTGTGCCCGCGCCACCGTGCTGCTCACCTACGTGAGTGCGGGGGGAGGTGGGGGGCCAGCGCCTGGGCCGCGCCGCGCCTGACGCCTCCACCCGCCTCGCACAGGTCTTCATCTTCATCGGGGAAACGCTGCTGTCCCTCAACTGGGCCATCGTGGCCGACATCCTGCTGGTGAGCGCGGGGATGGGGACGGGCCGCGGGCGTCCCGCCCTGGCAGCGGCGTGGTGTCCCCTGGCGCCCCCCGCACGCAGTCCCCCAAAGTGGCGGCCCGCGGCCCCGCTGTGCCCCCGAGCCCCAGTACGCGGTGACGCGTGTCGTGTCCCCCCAGCGGTGACGCGTGTCCCCACTGCCCCCAGTACGTGGTGGTGCCGACGCGGCGGTCGACGGCCGAGGCCCTGCAGATCGTCGTCTCTCACCTGCTGGGCGACGCCGGGAGCCCCTACCTCATCGGCGTGGTGAGCACTGGCGCGGGGACAGAGTGCTGGGGGCACCGGGGCATGGCGCTGGGACGGGGTGCTGGGAGCACTGGGGTGTGGTGCTGGGGGTGCTGGGGCGTGGCACTGGGGGCACCGGGACGCAGCGCTGGGACGGGCGCTAGGGGCGCTGGGGCGTGGTGCTGGGAGTACTGGGGCATGGCAATGGGGGTGCTGGGGCATGGCACTGGGACGGGGCGCTGGGAGCACTGGGACGTTGCATTGGGGGTGCTGGGACAGGATGCTGGGAGCACTGGGGCATGGTGCTGGAGGCACTGGGATGTGGCGCTGGGGGTGCCGGGCCCCGCCGGCGCTGAGCAGCCCTCGGCCCCCCCCAGCTCAGCGACCGGCTGCGCCGCGGGGCCCCCGACTCGCTGCTGGCAGCCGCCCGGGCGCTGGAGCACGCGCTGCTGCTCTGCGCCTTCGCCGGCGCCCTGGGCGGAGGCTTCTTCCTCGCCACTGCGCTCTTCCTCGAGGGCGACCGCCGCCGCGCACAGCTCGATGCACAGCGTAAGCGGGGCCCTTCCCTGGCTTGGCCCGGCGGCCCCCGCGGCCCCGGCTGGGTCCCCGCGGCCCCCCCCCCGCCGCCCCCAGCATCGCCGCATGCCCCGACACCGCATCCGCTCTGTCCCCAGGGACGCTGCCTGCGGAGGATGGCGATGACGGGGAGATCGTGGTGCCGCAGCGCGGCCGCCCCGCCAAGGTGCCCGTGTCCAGCGTCCTCATCTGAGCCGTGGCGGGGACGGCGCGGGACCGGTTTCTACTCCATTAAACCGTTTTTACGTCTCTCCCGGCTCCGCACGGCCATCCCGCACGCCGCCGCGCGACGCCGTCACGTGGGCGTGCACCTCCCCGCCCGGCCTCGCACCAGCGCTTGCCTGGCCTCGCGCGGCCGTGCTCCCCCTCCCCGCGCCTCCCCCCCATTTCCTGCCCCACGGCGGGCTGCCCGCAGCTTCCTGGAGGGGGTGGGGGCCCCGCGCGTGCCAGGGCGACGGGGCCCCAGGCAGCGCTGGGAGGAGGCAGAGCCGGACGTCGCCAGGGCCCAGGTAGGCGCCGGGCCGGGGGGTCGGGGGGGCTGGGGTCCTCGCGCCCCAGCCTCGCGCGGACATGCGGGCACCACTGGCGAGGCCCCAGCCAGGGCACCAGGTTTCCGTCGGGCAGCGACATTTTGGGGGGAGGGGGACTCGGGGGTCTGTCTAGCTTCCCCATGTTGCCACTGGCTCCTTTGTCCCCCTGCGGCCCCTGCTCCCCAGGCTCTCCTGGGTGGTGGCGGGGGGGACGAGCTGCTCCCCGTCCCATGGCATGGCCCTGCTCCGTGCTGGCTCGGTACTATGGCCGCTCTTCCTGTCGAGCTGCTGCGGGCCCTGGGCGAGGGCTGTGGCCCCTCTCCTCCCCGTGTCCGCTGGGACGGGGCGCCCCGATGCCTCTGTTCCCTCCTGGAAGGCGAGGCCGCAGGGCCGCGGGCTGATACACCCAACTGCACTGCCAGAGCACAAGAGGCCGGAGCACCCCGACACCCAGCTTCCCGAGCTCGGGGTGCTGCATGCCGGGATGCCGAGCTCCTTAACATGGGCCGCAGCACCGCCTGCCTGCTTTCCCTAGGGATATGGGAGCCACCGATGCTCGTGTCCCCGGGCGCGGGGCGCGGGAGCTGCCAACGCTCCTGTCTCCGAATGTGGGGTGCGGGAACAGCCAATGCTCGTGTCCCTAAACATGGGCTGCTGAGACGCCGATATTCGTGTCCCCCAACGTGGGGTGTGGGAGCCATCAACACTTGTGTCCCCAAATGTGGGGCGTGGGAACAGCCAATGCTTGTCTCCCCAAATGTGGGGCGCAGGAGCCACCAGCACTTGTGTCCCTGGGCGCAAGAACAGCCAATGGTTTTGTGTCCCTGAACATGGGCCGTGGAGCCACCGATGCTCCCGTCCCCAAACATGGGGCCGTGGAGCCACCAATGCTCACGTCCCCGAATGTGGGATACGGGAACAGCTGATGCTCATGTCCCCGAATGTGGGGCGTGGGAGCCCCCGAAGTTCACATTCCACAAACGTAGGGCGCGGGAGCCGCCAACGCTCAAGTCCCTGAATGTGAGGCGCAGGAACAGCTAATGCTCCTGTTCCTGAACATGGGGCACGGGAGCCCCCCATGCTCATGTTCCCAGACGTGGGGCATGGGAGCCCCTGATGCTCACGTTCCCCAAATGCGGGGCACGGGAGCCCCTGATGCTCATGTTCCCAAACGTGGGGGGTGGGAGTCCCGATGCTCATGTCCCTGAACGTGGCCCAGCACGGGTTCCCTAACACGAGGTGCTGGTGCTTCCCAACACCGCGTTCCTGAACGCAGCAGAAAGCAACACTCGGATGTCCAAGTTTCCAGGCGCTGGAGGCCCCCAGCGCTGGGCCTCTGCCCTGCTCTGGGGGCTGCATCCTGCGAGGGTGCTGACGGCTCCGCAGCTGGGCCGGGGGTGGAAACCGCAGCAGCAGCAGGAGCCGCACAGCACCCGCCTCCGGCACCCACAGAGCCGCCGGCCGCGTGCCCCGCCGGGAGCTGGGGCACCCTGCCGCGACCCGCAGGCTCCCTCCCGTCTCCCGAGGGAGCCGCGAGTCCCTGTCCTCGCCCGCAGCGCCCGGGGACCGGCCTCCGGCTGCCCCGACTGTCCCCGCAGGCCTCATGGACGCGCCATGGCCCGAGGGGCTGCTCTGGGGCCTCCTCCTCCTCGTCCCCACCGCGCTGCTGGCTGCCCTCTGCGCCCGCTGCCGAGACCCCTGCGGTGAGTGGGGTGGGCCCCATGCTGGGGGGCGGGGGGGGGGTGCTGGGGACCCCGTCTCACTCTGCTGCTCTTCCCCCCCCCCCAGGCCACAGCGCCCAGATCGACAACTATGAGTACAAGTGAGTGTCGGGGGCGGTGGGGGAGCACAGGGCCCCAGGAGTGGGGTCCCAGGGGCTCTAACCACGTGTGCTGCCCCCAGGCCCCCACCCTGTGAGCCCCACAACAGCTTCATGCTGCTGACGCGGCCCAGGTGTGAGTATCTGCCCCTCTCTGGGCCTGTCCCTCTGCCACAGTGTCACCATTCCTAGTGCTACATCCCTGTGCATCCACCTCCCTCCCCATCCCCGTGTGTCCCCAGTGCCACATCCTTGTGCATCCGCCTCCCTCCCCATCCCTGTGCATCCCTAGTGCCACATGCCTGTGCATCTGACTCTGTCCCCATCCCCGTGTGTCCACCTCCCTCCCCACGCCCAGTGCCACATCCTTGTGCATCCGCCTCCCTCCCCATCCCCATGCATCCCTAGTGGCATGTCCCTGTGCATCTGCCTCACTCACCCCACAGTGTCCCCATCCCTGTGCATCCCTATCCATCGCCATCCGTTATTCCGCAGCATCCAGCTCCCTAACCTTACGATCTCTCCATTCCCTAAAGCATCCTTGTTCCTGACTCTACAGCATCCCTGGTCCTCACCCCACAGTGTGCCTGTCTCCATCTCTCATACCACAGCATCCTCATCCCACAGCCCTACAGCAGTCCCGTCCCTTTGCGTCCCCATCTGCCGCCCTTCAACATCCCCGTCCCCACAGTGTCTCTGTCCTTCACCTTGCAGTGTCTCCAACCCTATGGCATTGCCATCCCTCACCCCATTACATCTCTTCCCCCCCAGGCCCCTCTCGCACTCCGATCAAGCAGCAGAAGGTGCCCTCAGCAGAGCCGTTCCTGTCCATCCCGTGAGTGTCGGGGACAGGGGTGATACGTCCCTGTGTGCAACGGGGGATGGGGACGTAGCCTGACCCCTCTCTCCCCCCCCCAGGCGGTCCCCACAAGCCCCTCAGAGCCGCAAGGTCTCCTTCACCCGCCCAGAACCGGACAACGGCAAGTGCAGGGTCCTGGGGGTGTGGGGACGCGGTGACATCCTTGCCCTAGTGCTCCCAGCAGTGACCTGGAGTTTGGGGGGGGGGGGACATGGTGACACCCCTGCTGCAGCATCACAGTGGGACACTGGGGTGCCTGGGATGGTGTTGAGGATGCAGGGAGGTCCCTGTCCCAGTGTGCATGTGGGGAGGGGACAAAGGGTCTCTGGAAAGATGACAACAGTGACATCCCTGTCCCAGCACCACTGTGGGACATACAGGTCCCCGGGGGTGGGAAGGGACACCGTGAAGTCCCTGTGCTGGTGTCCCTGAGGGACACAGGGGCGGCTGGGGACAAGGTGAGGTCCCCATGCCTGTGTCACTGTGGGCTGTGTGGCCACCCTGTGGGGACACAGTGCGTGCCTCGCCGCTGGCAGCACTGATGTCCCCGTGTGTCCCCAGACAGCGTGCCCAGCTACGAGAACGAGGGCGAGGCAGGCGGCCATCCCCGGGTGGCCTGGCCACGCGCCCCGTCCCCGGCCCCCCCGGCCGCCCCCGAGAGCGAGGACGACTACAACAACGAGCTCTACGCCACCGGCTACGTGTGGGTGCCGCTGCCACGGGCGCCGGGGGCTGTCCCCGACGTCCCCGGCCCTAACGGCCCCCTGTCCTTCCCCTCCCAGGGAGGTGCTCCCGGACGGCGCGGCCGAGCCCAGTCCACCCCAGCAACCCCAGGCCAGGGACAGCGGCTCCTTGGGTGAGCCCGGCACCCTGTCCCCCTCCTCGTCCCCCTGTCCCATCCTTGTCCCCATCCCCAGCGACCCCAGGCCAGGGTCGGCGGCTCCTCGGGTGAGCCCGGCACCCTGTCCCCCTCCTCGTCCCCCCATCCTGTCCCCATCCCCATCCCCAGCAACCCCAGGCCAGGGTCGGCAGCTCCTCGGGTGAGCCCGGCACCCTGTCCCCCTCCTCGTCCCCCCGTCCCGTCCCTGTCCTCATCCCCAGTGACTCCAGGCCAGGGTCGGCGGCTCCTCGGGTGAGCCCGGCACCCTGTCCCCCTCCTCGTCCCCCCATCCTGTCCCTGTCCTCATCCCCAGTGACTCCAGGCCAGGGTCAGCGGCTCCTCGGGTGAGCCTGGCACTCTGTCCCTGTCCTCGTCCCCCCGTCCCATCCTTGTCCCCATCCCCAGCGACCCCAGGCCAGGCGGCTCCTCAGATGAGCCCGGCACCCTGTCTCCGTCCTCACTCCCTCGTCCCTGTCCCTATCCCCTTCCTCCTCTCCCCCTGAGCCCGTCCTATCCCCCTGATCCTGACTGTCTGCCAGTGGCGCCTGGCGAGGAGTATGAGAACGTCCCCGATGGCCACCGCCAGTCCCTTGGTGAGTCGCGTGCTGTGGGGCAGAGCTGTGGGGCTGGGACCCCCAACCCTGCCCCATCTCCCCTCTTACTCCCCCTGCTCCCTACAGCAGACAGCCTGGAGTACGTCAACATCCCCGATGCCGGGGCCAGCCCCGCACCCCGCTACGGTGAGCGTTTTGAGGCTACTTTGGCCTGCCCCATGCAGGCTGAGACCCCCCCCCTCCAAACAACCATGGGGCACCCCACATGAGCTGTGCCCCCCCCTCACTGCGGGGCGCCCCTGTGTCCCCCACAGCCAGCGAGAGCGAGGAGGATGCCCCGGACTACGAGAACCTGCAGCACTGAGCGCCAGGTGACCTCGGCCAGCCCCCGCGCGCCCCACATCCGGCCCCCGCGCGCACGCCCCAGACCCGCCCCTCAGCTGCCCCGCACGGTCCCTGGGGCCCAGGTGACCCCGGTGTCTCCCACAGGCGCTGCCGGCCGTCGCCCGGCGTGGGCACCAGGAGCAGCGGCTGGAGCCCTGGGAACTGGCCGGGCCGCCCCGTTAATTTATTGCACCCCGCCCCGTCCGCGCACCTTCGTCTGACACGTCCTGAGAAGCAGCCCCTGCTGCCCCCCGGCCTGCCCGGGGTCCCGGGGCCCCGCCCTCCGCAACGCTGAATAAAGCTGTGGGAGCTGCACTTAGCTGCGCCTCGGCCTCTCTGCGCCGTGGGGCAGGCCGCAGGGCTGGGCCCCATGCTGCCATGCGCGGGGGGGCGGAGGTGCGAGAGGAAGTGGGAAGCAGGCAGGAAGTTGGGGGGGGGCGCAGTGAGCCCCACAACAAGTGGGTGCACAGCAAGCCCACGGCAGTGTGGGGACCCCCAGCCCCATAGTGCCAAGTGCTCCATAGGTGTCTAGTCACTGCGGGGGGGGGGGGGGGGCACTGTGGGGCTGGGGGGATGTACAGCTCTGCCACCTCCGTTCCCAGGGCCGCAGCAGGGATCCTCTGCAGGCGAGCAGGGCTGGGGCTGCCCCACATGTGGGGCAGCCCCCTGCACCTGGCTCCAGAACCAGCTTCTCCCTGCGGATGCAGACAGCCAGGCCAGCTCCATCAACGTCACCGGGCAGGGGAACGGTGGGGTGTGAGATGTGGGGCTCGGGCCGAGGCAGGGAGGTGGGCATCAAACATGGGGCTGCAGGAGGGCAGGAAGAGCAGAAACTCGGGCCTGAGATGAAGGGCCAAGGGGCAGCCATGGGGACCGGAGGGCAAGGCAGGGACTTGGCGGGGGTGCGATGTGGGGCCAGACTGGTCTCCCCACCTCCAGATGTGGACCAGGACTATGTGAACCCAGCCAGCAGCAGCAGAGCCAGTGAGTGCCCCACGGCTGCCCCCCCCATCCCTCAAGCACGTCCTGCCCCACTGCACATTCCTGCCCACGGCCCCTTCTCCCTGCTCTCAGCTCCTCTTGCTTTGCAGTGTCAGCAGGACGGGCCAGGAGTACCTGCAAGCGTGGAGCTGTGGGGCAGAGAGAGGCTGCTCCTGCCCATGCCCTCCCTCTCTGCCCCCCTGCAGGGAGACTCTGTCCCCCACAGACACCTCAGACCCGCAGCAGGATGCGTAGAGGGGCCAGGGAGGGGGGTGGCACAGGGATGCCCCGCCACCAACGCCATCTCTGCTCCCCACAGGCTCGCCGGACCGGGGACAGGCTGACCACGAGTCCATCAGCATGCCCCAGGCAGGCGCTGCTCCGGGGGTGGCCTTGCCATGGGGCAGGGAGGCCAGAGCTGCCCCACCTGCAGGCAGACCCCTTCCCTGTCAGTGAACCCCAATAAATCAGAGGGGTGGCTGCCCCCCCTTGGCTCCATCATGTCTCGTGTGCCTGATGGTGAAGGGGTGAGGGGCGGGCGTGCGGGGCAGACGTGCTGTGGGGCCAAGGGACACCAGTCCCAACAGACAAGGTCAGCTGTGGGGTAATGAGTAACCAAGGCATGTTCGGGGCTGCGCAATGCCCTCCGTGCCGAGCCCCGAGCCTTTGTGGCACAGGCCACGTCCTTCCACCGCGGGGGCAAGGGCGCTGCCCCACGGCATCGGGCGAGGTTCATGAGCTCCTTACTGCTCTGGGGTGGGTAAAGAGCTCTCTGCCCCACAGTGCAGTCCAGCCTGTCTGACCCTCTTTATTGCCCCAGTGCAGCTGAGTGGGGTGGGGCAGCCCTGCCCAACATGGGCCACTCCCTCCCCCCGCCCCCTAGAATGAGGAGATGGAGTCCCGCCCCACGGCGGACCCAGGCGTTGCCCTGGCCCTAGAGGCAGGTGCGGAAGTGGGGCTCAGCATCACCCATGCGGTGCTGGTAGTGGGCATCAAAGGCCTCGCTCTGGGCCACGGTGAAGTGGTTCTTCCAGTCGCCAACCTCCCCTGAAAGCACGGGAAGAGGGGGTCAGGGGGTCCCCAACAGCCCCACGACAGTCTGAACCGCCCCAGGCATCTTGGACTGCCCCACAGCGCCCCCCCCCCCCAGGTACTCATCTCTGCTCATGACAGGGATGCAGGAGGGGCGGGGTGCCCTAGGGTGCTCCTGTCCTGCCCGACGGCACCCTGCCCCACGACACTTACCTCTGCGCATGAAGGGGCTGATGCTCTGGTCAAGGAGGGCAGTGGGGATGGAGCTGTAGTTGGCCATGGGGTTGTCCCGCATGACCTCGAAGGAGCTGTGCTGCACCACAGCTGCCACCTGCTCCGGCGTCAGGGGCTGCTCCAGGAAGGAGGCCACACGGGTGATCTCCCGCTCTGGGTCCTGCAGAGCAGAGGGGTGAGACAGGCCTGATGGCAGTGACCCATGGTGGAGCCCCCCCACCTCCTGCTTACTTCCTTCATGTCCTCGTAGAAGACATAGAGGATGCAGTGATTGTGCCGCTCCTCCCAGTATCGGCGGACATGATCGTACCAGGAGCCCCAGGCCACTGCGGGGAAAGCAGGCGGCAGCCCTGTGAGAGCCACCCCTTGCTGTGCGGCCTGCGGACCGCCTGTAATGCTCTCCTGGGGCCCTCTTCCTCCCTCCCTCCTGCCCCACAGGACTGACATTTCTCATCCATGAATTTCTGCAGGTACTCGGGCCAGGGCCCTGGCTCTGGCTGCGTCTTGTTCATCTGGTCAAAGAAGTAGTAGGAGACCACGTTGTCCTTGGCATTGCGGGCCACGTAAATCACCTGTTGGGGGGGGGGAGCAAGGCATGAAGGCCTGGAGCGATGGGAAGGATGAGGGCTGGGGGCCACATGGGGGGCTTGGGTCTCACCTTGCAGCCCTGCTCCCAGAAGGTCTTGGGCACCAGCTGGAAGGGGAGATGGGTCTTGATGACACGGGGGGGTGGGGCATTCAGGAGCTGGGTGACCCCTGCAAGGAACAAGGCGGGTGGCTTGGAGATGGTGAGGGGACCCCTTGGACCGGGAAACGGAGCAGGGACTGAGCAAGGACCCCAGAGCGAGATAGCAAGTGTGCGCAAGGCAGGGACCCTGGCCAGGGACAGCAAAGGTCACCAGGGTGGGGACACCAGAGTGGGAGACAGAGCTCAGACAGAGTGGAGACTCTGAGGTGGGGGGTGGTGAGGCTCCGCCAGGGCAGGGGACACTGAGTGGAGGGGGCAGAAGGAGAGAGTGGGCAGGAGGCAGGCACCGGGTGCGGGAGGACAGCAAGGATCACTGGGTGAGGGATGGAGCAGGGACCCCAGCACGGGGCAGGGGCAAGGGGAGCCAGGGCTGGGGACGGTGGGGGGCAGGGAGGGAGGTGGGGGGGCACAGGCTCACCTGAGGGCACGGGGAGTGGGGAGCAGATCTCAAGAAAGGGGATGCGGATGTGGGTGGGTGCCCGACGGGCTTTGGCCGCGTCCCCCCTAGCCAGGATGAGGTCAACGATCTCCTGCATCCAGGTGGTGCCTGCGGGAGGAGCAGCAGGGTCAGCAGCTGGCCTGGGGGTGCGGTGCCCGCCTCCCGGACGGCCCGGCTCCAGCCCCCAGCCCGGTCCCGGCTCTCACCCGCCTTGGGATAGGTGGCGATGAGGAGGTCGTCAGGACGTGCCTGGAAGCTTTCGATGGGCCCCCACTGCTGGGCAATGGGCTCCATGAGCGGGATGCCTTGCACCTCCTGCAGCGGGAAGCGGCGGAAGACGTGCAGCGACTTGGCCAGGCTGTCCACATACCCGGCCGGGTCGGCCATGGCCAGCAGCGAGGCGACAGGCGCTGCAGAGCAGGGAGGGGCTCCGTGCCAGCCCTGGAGGAAAGGCGCGGGGTGTTCCCATCCTGATCTTATGTAAGAAGGGAGGTGTGGGCTGGGGCAAAGGCTGCCCTGGAGAATGCCTGCAGGGCATGGGGACACCAGGGATGGAGGGGGCTGGGGAAGCCCGGTCTAGCGGGGGGAGGCGTTTGCGTGGCGTGTGCGCTGTGGGTTGGGAGGATGCTCTGCCCGCCTAAGCTGCATGCCTCTCCCGTCTCCTCATGCCCTCCTCCATTTTACAGTTCCCTGGTGCTGTCC
Source organism: Rhea pennata (assembly GCF_028389875.1). Taxonomy (NCBI): domain Eukaryota; kingdom Metazoa; phylum Chordata; class Aves; order Rheiformes; family Rheidae; genus Rhea; species Rhea pennata. The sequence continues at coordinate 36,426 of NW_026907590.1, read as the reverse complement.
CTTCCTTATGCCCTTGCTGCCCCCAAACCTTCGTACTCCAGGCCCCCACCTTAACACTTGCTACAGGTTGTTACTGATCCCCCCCAGCCCCATCGCCTCCCCTGGCCCCAAGCCATCTCCTTGTTGTGGGGAGGCACTGGGGGGGGGGGGGCTTGGCAGCTGCTCCTTCACCCACACCTGGGCTGGGTGGGGACTTGGGCACCCAGATGCCACCTCGTTCCAGCCACCTCACCTCTCGATGCCATATACACGTGCCTGTGCAACGGAGCTGTTGCACTTGTGCAAGAGGTGTGTGTGCACATTCATATGAGGCCTCAGCGCTCACATTCACTGCCAGGCCTCTATGTGTTTGTGTGCGTGTTGCACACGTGTGTGAGGGTGTGTGTGTGCACACACATGCAAGGAGCACGTGTGTGTGTGATGGGGGTGCACACGTGCAGCCTGGCACCGCGGCTTGTCTCCCCTCATCTCAAGCCGTTTTCCCCGTGCTGGGGCGGGGGGGCACAGGGGAGTGCAGGCCGCGGGGGGTCGAGCTCTGCGCCGGGTCCCTCGACGGTGCGGGGGCCCCCCCCTGGCCGGGGCCTCTCGCTGCTCCGCTGGCGCGGCCTCGGCTCTGCGGGTCCGGCCGCGCCCCCGCGGCCCAGGGGGGGAGGTGCCCGCCGCCATGGCGCCCGCCCGAGGCGGCCGTCGGGAAGGGCGGGAAAGGGGCGGGGGCGGGGCGCGAGGCGGCCGTCGGAAGGGCGGGGCAGGGGCGGGGCAGGGGCGGGGCGCGAGGCGGCCGTCGGAAGGGCGGAAAGGGGCGGGGCAGGGGCGGGGCGCGAGGCGGCCGTCGGAAGGGCGGAAAGGGGCGGGGCGGGGGCGGGGCGCGAGGCGGCCGTCGGAAGGGCGGAAAGGGGCGGGGCGGGGGCGGGGCGCGAGGCGGCCGTCGGGAAGGGCGGAAAGGGGCGGGGCGGGGGCGGGGCGCGCAGCAGCCGTGGCCGCTTTTAAGTTGCGTTCGCGGGCTGCTCTTTTCCGGCGCCTGGAGGTGGCCGGCAGCTGCTCCTCGGGGCCTTTTACGCCTGTGTTTTATTCGCGCAGGGGTCTGCAGCTTTGCTGAGGAGCGCGGCTGGAAGCAGGGGCACGGGCTAGCAGGCTGCTGGGTGAGCGCGGGGTGTTCCTGGGGACCGCACGCCCAGGGTAAGAGCTTTTTACTTTTCCTTCCCTCCTGTGGTGAGTGAGGAGGGTAAGTGAAAGCAGACGGCTGACCCCTCTGTGGGCTGTGTGCATTTCTGTACCGAGTAAGCCCCTTCCAGCACTGCAGGGTCCCTGCAGAGTACCACGTCCTGAAGGCTGGAGCCAGCCCATCTGTGAGGGCTGCCGTGACATCCTGGTGATGAAGCGGAGCCAAGGTGACTGTCAGTCATGACCGCGGGAGCAAATTCAGGCCGCAGACAAGGTGATTGTCACAGAAGGGCTGTGCAGTTTGGCCTCTCGCATCCCGGCCTCTGTGGGCGCTGAGGTTTAGTCCAGCAGTGGGAAGAGCCTCGCGGCTGGGGGTGCAGGGGAATCTGCAGCCAGCTACGGAGGGCCAGCTCAGACTGCATGAGAGAGGCTGGGAAGCAGAAGGCAGCTGCCCCACCATCAGGGATGGGGAGATGGTGCAGTCTGTGTGCTGTGGAAGAGAGAGGTTATTTTTGGGTTGACCAGAGGTGAGTGTGGGCAATAAGTGGGTGATGTGCACGCGTGGGAGTGGGAATGCAAGTGATGTGCCAAACGGCTAGCCTTCTTGGACCGCTGATGTTCACAATGTGGTTAACAGGCTCAAAACATGCCTGTTTTTGCCTCATTAAAATATTTTCCAAGCTGCAGTGCTTTACCCTAGCTCTGGCTGCTGTAAGGCATTTCCTGGTTATTCTTTGGGGTGTGATTTACTGGCCAGAGGAAAAGATTTCAGAGGTGTCAGTAGTGACTGCAGGAGGAACACTACCAGTTGTTACCAGTGCTTTTCTCTCTTAGCAGGTACCACTTTCCTTAAGGAAAGACTGTCACTGGTTCTGGACATTTGCCTGTGGAGCTGAGAGGACCAAAAATATGAAGTTAATTATAATGGAGATGAATTAGTGCTTGCGGTGTTTCAGGGTAGGTTCAATGGAAGTGCAGCTCAGTGTGATCTTCTGGCATGTTTCTTGCATGTGCTCACATCTGAATGGTGGCTAAACTGAGCCTGTAAACAGCAACTGTAACACAATTCTGATGCGTGTCCTCCTGCTCTGCTGCACTTTCAAATTAAGAGGAAACTTCTTAAGATATGGGCAAACATTCTTTGGCTTCTCTCTATTGTTTTCATGCTCATGGGTGCTTTGGTACCTCTTGCTTAAAGCTGAGGGTTCCAATTTTTTTTCACTTATGGTTTATTGTTTAGTTTGTTTTTCAGGGCCTCTCATGTAGGGCTTGGTCTTTATCAGTCAGGGTATACAATTTACTCATTTAGCGATCAGGATGCAGGATTTAAAAATCCAACCTCTCTGTAAGTTTTAAAGCCTTGGCAACCGTTTGGTTGCCAAGATTTGCAGTTTGTTACTTAGGGTTCTGGGCTTAGGGCTTACTGATAAATGAAAAGGGCTAACTCCTTAGATAATAAACTGTAAGCCCTGAAGCCTAAGAAGAAAGGCTGCAAACCCTTCTTTGGCGTTTATAACCTTCCCTTGTATCCAGCGCTCAGCGCTGTGCACTGACCTGGCATCTGGGTTCGATACAGCGCAGGCCTATTACACCAAGACCGGTGATGCGATGGGCGAACTGAGAGCTGTGCAAGCGTCCCGCAGGGCAGAAGTGCGGACGACCGAGATCGACCATTTTCTTCTCTGCTCTCAGAGCTAAATCCTGTCCCCGAAGGAAAAGGGGTAGGCTGTCGGCTACTCGGATACCTGCCGCGTCAAGGGCGGCAGCGGGAGCTGACCCTTCCCCTACAGAGGCCGGCGTACAGAGAGATGACCCTTCCTGTCACACGGTAAGGGGAAGTGCGCTGTCACCGTGCTCCGTGGCAGGCTCGCTCCCAGGTGATGTTTCTGCGCAGTCAAACAATAAACAGCTGGTTTATTCTTTGCGCTTGCGCCTGTGGTTCCGGATGTGCCCTCGCCCGAAGGTGATGCCCAGGGGAGGAGGTTACACGTTGCGCCTGAGGCCGGGAGCTGGTCCGCAACTCCCTTGCACTTTGGAGTGCCTGCCATTCCCAGGGAACTCAGTGCTGTTCACAGGGCTGTGGGGAATTTCCCTTGGGTGGCCTGGACCCCTGGGACTCTTGGCCGTCATTCCCGTCATCCTGGGGGTGGCCGGAGCCCTTCCAGGGCTGTGTGAGGTGTCCAGACTGATCGCGGATTTGCTTTCAGCACTCCGCAACGTCCTTTGTGCGGCCGGGGCTGGGGCCTGTCTGTCTGGATCTGGAAGATAAGAGTTCCCATGTGGATGGGGGGAGCTGCGTCGAGCTCTGTGACACGCGTTATGGCCTCTTCGGTGTGCACCGAGGCCCTTTGTGTTTCGGTTTGCCCCGGAGCCCTGTGTGTCTTCCCTGATGTCCTCAGGACCCCTCAATTCACCTTTTTGGGTTGCCCCCAAGCCACCCGTGTGCCTTTTGGTGTGCCTTAGGGCCCTGTGTGTGTGCTTTGCAACGCGCCACAACGTTCTCTGTTTAGCTTTCTCCTCTGTCCCAGAGTTTTCTGTGTGCTTCCGAGTGTGCCTCAAGGCTCTCCCTTTGCCTTTTGGTGCCCCTAGAATAGTTCTGTTTGCTCTTTCATTGCCTTTTTTTTCCCCCTTCTGTTGCACCCATAGCTCTTGATTTGTTCTCTTGTCCCCTGAATACTCCCTTTTCCTCTCTGTGCACCACAGGGCTCTCCCTTGAGCTTTCAGGAAGCTGCTCTCAGGAGCCAGGGTGCCTCTGGTGCCCTGGCAGCCCCAACTGCCCCTGATGGGCTGCAGCTGTGGGGCCCAGGGCTGGGATGCGTCCCAGGTGGGGCCCAGGGCTGGGATGTGTCCCAGGTGGGGCCTGTTGGGTTGACTGCGAGGGCAGGAAGTGGGCAAGTGCCAGGACCAGGCTCTGCATTTGGGAGAAGCTCCTGCTGGGGCTGGTCTGCGACAATAAAGCTGCTGCCGATCACCGCCCGCGGGAACGGCGGCTGCACCACGGAGGAGGTGAGCGGGGGGCCGGGGGCTCCGGGTCCTGCACGTACCGGGGGTGTCGGCGGACGGGAGCGTCCTGGGTGATGTGGCACAACTGAGGCGGACCGTGCCGGGGAAAACTGCGCTGGGGCCGGGGGGAGGGAGGAGCCGCGCTGGGGCCGGAGAGGAGATGACGAAGCGGTTGCGCCGGGCCTGAGGCGGGGGGAAGGGGTTGCGCCAGGGCTACGGTGGAGCTTAGTGCGCGGTCGTATTAGCGCGGGGAGTCCGGGATCAGCTCGGGACCGTGTCGTGGAGGGGGAGGAGGGATCGCAAGGGAAGACCTGGGGAGGGTCGCGCGGGGCAGGGGCGGCGCCGGAGCTGACCCGGGGCCGGTCGCGGCGGTGTCGGGGAGCCCGGGCCGGTGCTGGGGATCGCGGGGCCGCGGCCCGGGCTGTGCGGCGGTTTCCGGGTCCCGAGAGTGCGGAGGGGAGGGGGGGGGGCGGAACGGAATCGCCGCAGGGTCAAACCTCACCGAGTACTGCGGCCGCCCCCCCCCCCCCCCCCCCCCCCGGCCCGCCGGGAGCAGGAGTCTTCCGGGAGGCCACGTCGGTTTGCGCGGCCCGCCGGGAGCAGGAGTCTTCCGGGAGGCCACGTCGGTTTGCGCGGCCCGCCGGGAGCAGGAGTCTTCCGGGAGGCCACGTCGGTTTGCGCGGCCCGCCGGGAGCAGGAGTCTTCCGGGAGGCCACGTCGGTTTGCGCGGCCCGCCGGGAGCAGGAGTCTTCCGGGAGGCCACGTCGGTTTGCGCGGCCCGCCGGGAGCAGGAGTCTTCCGACACTGGGTTTCCGGGAGGCCATTTTAGTCTGCAGCGCATGCCGAAAGTTGTAGTATTCTTGTTGGAACGCTGCTGTGGAAAGCCTGCAGATAGTTAACAAGACTCAGGGACGAGGGAAAGAGGATATCGTAGAACAATAATGTGAACAACCGGTTCCAGCCGAATAACCTCAAGGAAACCACAACACTTTGAAGAATGTGAGGAGTCAGCAAAACAAAAACAGCAGAATAACCCAGAGTAACCTATCAATTCCTTAAGGCTTATTAACATACTAAGTTACAGTCCCCTAACTGAATAATGAGATGGTAATGACAGGATAACGTTGTTACCGCCTTCTTCTCTGCTTCTTATGTTAATTAACGGGAATGTTAAAGCGCAACCAGGGAGCGAATAAGTTATGTGACAAAATTGTAACCAATAGAGAAAACTGTATGAAGTATTCCCTGAAAACTGTATATAAATAAAGAATGAGGAAAGGAGAAGGTGTGCTAGCTTTGTGGATACTCCACCTAGTGCCCATCTCCCCACGGAAATGAAATAAACGAGTATCCCAACACCGAGTGTCTATCGGTCATTTGCACGCCGGGTAATCGTAGAATCGGTAAGGTTGGAAGGGACCTCTGGAGATCATCTAGTCCAACCCCCCTGCTCAAGCGAGGTCACCTAGAGCAAACACAATTTGGGGATAACATTCGCATACCGGGCTTCTGGGAGAGCACGTCGCGCTTCTCGAGGCGCCGGGAGGCGCGGTTCTCTGTCGGCCAGCCGGCGGGAGCCCCGCCGCGTCGCGCTCTGCGGCAACGGGGAGCCGCAGCTCGGGTGCGTCTGCCTTCTCAGCCCCGCAGCAGCAGCCTGCTGTGTCTGCTCCTTACCGGACGCGTGCCGCTCGTGCGAGAGTCCCTGTAGATCATCGGGGACAGTGGATTTTTCCTGGTTTCTCCTGGTGCGGGGCAGGAGGTGTTTTCTGTCTCTGGCGCGACCAGGCAGAGTTGCCCCAGGGGCTGGGGCCGTCCCTCTTGGCCACGGGGGAGGCAAGCGGGAGCGCGAGGGCCCGTGCGGGCTCCTGGTAGTCGCAGCTTTGCTCAGGATCGGGGCCTGTTAGGCAGCGGTGGTGCCGGGAAGGCTCGACGTAGAGCTGTCCTGTTGTACGGCACAAGGGAAAGCCCTCAGGGAAACGTAACCAGTGCTGTTTCTGTCCAAGGACCCCAGAACAGCCTGAGAGACCCTGGAACGGCCACATTCAGGTACTTTTAACTGTGTGGAAAGAGCCTGCAGGAGCCCTGGGCACAGATACAAGGAATCCCCAGTTACCTAGCGCTGTATGTATTTTCTTTACAAAGATGTGATCTCTCAGATGCCTTGCTGCTGCTTCTTCGTTGCTTGGTGCCCAGGTGTACTGCTTTCAGATCTACTCCTCTTGTTGCCCTCCGCTCTATCAGAGCGGTTGGCCAGACCAAAAGGGGCGCGCGGCTAAGAACCGGGCCGGGGCGTCTCGGCCGCCCGCTATGGGACGAACGGGAGGGGGAGTCGTCGGCAATCAGCCGCGAAAGTACGTGCGGATGAAAAGTAGCTGCTTTAGAGGACTAAGATGCAGGGGCAGCTGAGAGCAGTGGAAGTAGCAGCAGAAGATGGTGATGAGGAAGGTGTGCTGTTAGAGACAGTAGAGCGGAGAAGAGGGGGAAAAATGGCTCCTGTGATGATATAAAAAACCTCCTCGAGAGATACTTGCTTTTTTCCCCTCAGGTTGTGAATCTGCATGACTTTCTGAGAACCGTTTTCAACACGTGGTGTTGCAGGTCACGACTACCAGGGCAGCGATCCCCAACTTGTCTGCCAAGACTCCGCAACTGTGCCTGTGGAATGAAAGCGAAGGCCGGCTTCTCAGAAGTAAAAGGCAGGGTCCAAGCAGGAAGATTACGGCAGGTGAGCCATAAAGGGCTCTGCTTTGGCCTGCACCTTTGGCCTTTATTTTCAATCTGCAGACGTCCGTTGGCCCTCTAGAACCCTTAGCGCCCCTCTCGTGCGCTCCGGACTGCTCTCGCAGCCTTCCTCGCGCCCCAGAGCTGTCTTTCGGCCCTCCATCCCCCTGAGGGATTCTCCAGTCTCTTCAGAACTGCTGCAGCCATCTTCCTCGTTCCCCAGAGTCGTTCTTTTGGTCCTGTAGATCGCTCAGCGCTCCTCTAGGTCCCTCTGGGTGACCCAGCCTTCCTTGTGCCTTTGAGCTGTTTTCTGGCCCTCCAGAGTCCCCTTAGAAAGCATCTAATTCTCTCATATTCTTTCCAGATTTCTTCTTTGTTCCCTAGTGTGCCATTTGTTTGGCTACGTGGGCCCCTTTTGAATCGTTTTAGTACACTTTAGACTACTTTTTTTCCCTTTCTTGTTTACCAGAGCTGCTGTCCGGCCCTCCACCTCCCCCTTAGGCTCCCGTAGTCCCCTCAATCTTTCCGGAGCCCTCCTCTCGCCCCGAATCCCTCTGTTGGGACTCCAGCCCCTTTACCGGCCTGCCGCTCTGCTTTGGTCTCCTCTTTTGACCTTCTCCCCCCTGCCCAGACCTGCATTGGCCCTCTAGACCCCTTAGAAACCCTTCTAAAGGCCTTTTTTTTTTCATGCCCAAGAGCTGTCTTCTGACCCTCAAGGTTCCTTAAGACCCCTCTAGTTGCTCAGATGGCCTCCTGAGGCCTTTGACCCTGCACGTCCCTTAGAACCTCTCCTGTCCCCTTACAGCACCTCCAGAGGCGACTCTTGTTAGCCAGTTGTTAATTTTTGGCCATTTAGTCCCCTTAGGAACTGCCTGGTCTGCTCTGAACGTTTCGGGGGGCGGCAGCTCATCGCGCTCCAGAGCTGTTCTCTGGCCCTCCTGGCCCCTTAGGAACCATCTAGTCACCTCAGTAGCCCTCTAGCTATCTTTCTTGTGCCCCCGAGTCATTTTTAGCCACGCGGGTACCTTAGGACCCCTCTAACGCACTCCGGACTCTTTTGGCCTTCCTCCCTCCCTCCCTCCCTCCCTCGAGCTGTCTTTTGGCTCCCTAGCTTCTTTAGGACTTCTGCAGTGTTCTCCAAACTGTTCCTAAGGTTTTTCTTAAGCCTTAGATTAATCTTTATCATTCAGCTGCCTGAGCCCCCTTCTTCCCCTGAACCCCTCGGGAGGCCCCGGTTGGTCTCTTCTGGCTTCTTTTAGTTGCTCTCTAGTACCCATAAGAGATGTCTAGCGTGCTCTGGATTCCTCTTCAGAGCTTTGCTGGGCTGCGTGCACCTCTGCTGGCCTTGTAGAGCCCTTAGGAACCCCTTTATTTTAGTCTGGACTATTATTTCAGCCTTCCTTTTGTGCCCAAGCTCTGTTTTGGCCTTTTAGCCCTTGTAGGACTCCTCTAGTCCCTTCAGAACCCCATCTCGAAGCCTTCGTTGCGCCCCAGAGCCCCGCGTCGGTTCCGCGGCCCTCTTGGCGTCACCGTAAGTCGGCAAATCGAACTCTCTAAGACTCCGTTTCGGAGCGTCAGAAAGCAGGCGTTCTTTATTACGGCGGCGCCGGACGCGCGGGGGATCTCTCCGCCTCGCACGCGTGCCGAGGCGTCTAGCTCTAGAGATTAACTACTACTAACGCGTACGCATTCATCATTCTTCTGGGAATTTATCGACGTGTTCGTTACTTATCCGAGAACTTCGTTATCGTACATAAAAGACACATGAACGTCTTTGAGGGGTGCGTATTCCTGCCCTCGGGTGGTCTTTTAGGGTCCTCTGGCGGTCGTCGATAGTCTTCCTCGCCGTGTCCTTTAGCTGAACTTGTTTCTTACGCGCGCTCTATTCGCTCTTGGCCCAGTTCCGCAATGCTTAATTGTATGAAAAACGTTACGGCCAGCAGAATTACCTGTACCTATTCTACTCGAGGGCAGAGTAAGACGGAGCTCCTTTATCTCGTCCGACTCAGCGTAGTCGCTGCCTCCGCACGGGAGGAGCCGTCCTGCTCCTTCAGGCTCGGTATCGTTAGTACCTCTCATCTCCTGCGAGTCCTCTACTTAGAGATACAGAGCTAGTATTCCCGTGGGAAACTACTCGTTCCACCCAGCGACGGCATTTTCTTAATTACTCTACGTACTACGCAGGAAACGTATCTCTTGGGAAGTACCGTCATTACAGAAGAAGGCTCGTTCCAGGAGTTTATTTTGGTATCTCGGTTTGCCCTACGAGAAACGCCGTCCGGCCAGAAGAGCCGAATTACACGCGGGTCTGAACCAATTGACTGGGGTATAATATTCCCTTTAAAGGTTATATGGAATGTTGTAGTTTTCTTCCTAGGCATAAGCAGAACCGGTTGCTAGTTTTGAATGCAAAGGCTAGTCCTAGTTAGGGTAAAAAGAAGTTTAATAACATACCTCCCGGTATCACGGGTGTAATAAATTGTAACTATTTGTTCATTGTTTAAAAGGAGGACTAAGCCGGTGGAGGGGGAGGAGGAGGTTTTACAACAACCAGGGTTGAGACATGGTGTCAGGCAAATAAATTATGGTAAGCACAAAAGCTTGTATGACCCCTTGTGGAACCAGTGTCGGGGCCCTAGCTATCTTGCAGGACTATAAAGAGCTGAAGTAAGCAACAAGCTGCTCGGAGGTCACCAACAAGGAATTCCTTTGAAGGCAAAAGGATAAAGAAGAAAAGATAAGCAGGCGCCTGTAATCGCTCACAGGACAGCATCCCAAAGGGAGTCAACACAACAGATAAGCAAACACCTGCGATCACTCACAAGGAGACAAGCCAAAATGAAGAGACGGAGGAGGACTACGGCCTTCCTCTCCACGACCACCAGAGCACTTCAGACGACCCCCCAGCAACTCACACATGCGCAAGACGCACCAGGAGATTACAACGCGTCCCAAAACTAGCAGACTATAAAAGGGGACTGTATGTGAAGGAGGCGCGCGCCGTTGGCGGAGCTGAGACTCCCCGGCCGCCCAGCGCTGTTTTGCTTGTGGCTGCTTACTTAATTAAATAAATTACTCACATGATTTAACAAACTCTCTGTATGAATTAACCTTCAAGAGAGTAACTTATGACATTGAGAAGCTGGGAGGCGCAGTTCTTTGTAGGCGGTGCTCCCACCAGCTGGCCACATTGTGCTTGGTGGCAACCGGGAGCTGTAGCTCCAGGTGCCTCTGCCTTCTCAGCCCTTTAGCATTGGCCTGCTGTGTCTGCTCCTTACTGGACATGTGTTAGTCATACAAGAGTCCCTGTAGGTCACTGGGGACAGTGGAATTTTCCTGTTTTTCCTTGCTGTGGGGCAGGAAGTGCTTTCCATCTCTGGTAGGACCAGGCAGGCTCGTCCCAGGGGCTGGGGCCGTCCCTCTTGGCCACGGGAGAGGCGAGCAGGAGTGCGAGGCGCAGTGCAGACTCCTGGTAGTCGTAGCTTTGTTCAGGATCGGGGCCTGTTAGGCAGCGGTGGTGCTGGGAAGGCTCAGTGCAGAGCTGTCCTATTATGCAGCACAAGGGAAAGTCCTCAAGGAAACGTGACCGGCGCAGTTTCTGTCCAAGGACCCTAGAACAGCCTGAGAGACCCTGGAACAGCCACATTCAGGTACTTTTAACTGCATAGAAAGAGCCTGCAGGAGCACAGATACAAGGAATCCCCAGTTACTTAGAGCTATATGTATTTTCTTTACAAAGATGCGATCTCTCAGATGCCTTGCTGCGGCTTCTGCGTTGCTCGGTACCCAGGTGTACTACGTTCAGGTCCGCTCTTGTTACCCTCTGCTCTGTCGGAGTTGCTGGCCAGACCAAAAGGGGGCTGCAGCTAAGAACTAGGCCGGGGTGTCTTGGCTGCCTGCTATAGGACAAACGAAGAGGAATCGGGAGTGCGCAGACATGAAAGTATGGGCAGATGAAAAATAGCTGCTTTAGAGGACTAAGATGCAGGGGCAACTGAGAGCAGCGGAAGTAGCAGCAGAACATGGTGATGATGAAGGTGTGTTGTTAGAAGCAGTACAGTGGAGAAAAGAGGGAAAAATGCTCCTATGATGAAATAAAAACTATCCTCAAGAGATGCTTGCTGCTTACCCTTCAGGTTATGAATCTGCATGACTTCCTGAGAACTGTTCTCTACACGTGGTGTTGCAGGTTACAACTACCTGGGCAGCGATCCTCAACTTGTCTGCCAAGACTGCGCAAGAGTTGACGGCTGCCCGCAGAATGAAAGCGAAGGCCGGCTTCTCAGAGGTAAGAGGCGGGGTCCAAGGAAGAAGATTACGGAAGGTGAGTTAATGCCCCAGAATCGTCAGTTTTCCCCTCGTCTCCCCAGGACTCGCCCATTTGTCCCCTAGCTCCCTCAGGACCTACCCGTTTGCTTCTAGGTGTGCTCCAAGGCACTCCATTGGTTCTCTTGTTCCTTCAAAATTCTTTGCGTCTTTCTAGTTCCTGCAAGATCACTCTGCCATTTATTGTCGATGGGCCTTCTAGTAGCATCAAGACTGCTATATTTGTCCTCTTGTCCTATTAAGTCCCCTTTCTTTTCCCTTCAGTCCCCCTAAACCTCTCTGTTTGCTATTGGTGCATCCCGGAGCCTTTGTTTTTCACTCTAGTCCTCTCAGGATGCTTCCGTTTGCTCTCTGAACCTCTTAGGGCCCATCTCACTGCACTTCAGTCCCATCAGAACCCCTCCGATTGCCACATGCTCCCCTTGGGACACCTGAGTTTTTGCTGGGGACGCTCCCAAATCCTATGCGTTCATTGCACCCTTTCAGTGTGCCCTAGAGTCCTCCTTTTCCGCTGACTACACTGTAGAGTTCTCTCTATGACCTACCCCTATTACCATTTTTTTGTGCCCTCTATCCCATCAGGACCCCTTTCCTTCTAGTCCCTTCGAGACTCCGCCGTCTTCCTTCGTTGTCCCTCAGAACGCTCCACGTGTCCTCTAGTCTGCTCAGGATTGATCCGTGCGGCACGTAGTCTCAAAATAGCGGGCCGTCACTGTGCTCCGGCACCCCCGAAATGCCCTCAGATCCTCCCTCAGCTCCTACTCGGGAGTTCTTGTTTCTCTCAAATCTCTTTGTTTGTCCCTTAGCGCACACCATATCCCTCTATTTCCTTTCAGGGTGCCTCATACCCTCTCAATTAGCCTCTGCTCCCTTTAGAATCCTTGTGTTCTCCTGTCGAGCTCCAGGCCTCTGTACCCGAGTCCCATCGGGACCCATCCTTTTCCATTTTCGTGTGCCCTGGTGCCCATTATGCGCTCTCTCTTCCCCTCGGGACTCCCACAATGGCCTTCTAATCCTCACAGAATGCTTCCTTTGGTTGTCCGGCTCCCTAACGATCCCCCTCCGCCCCTGCCACGAGCCTTTGGTGTGTACTAGAGAAAAGCCATCCTAGAACCAAACGCGTACCCTCTGATCTTCTCGAGACTCTTCCATTTTCCAATCCAGTTAACTTAAAGCTGCTCCCAAAGTCTTCCTTGTGTCCTATAGGCCTCTGATGTCTAGTTCTCTTGGGCTGCTCCAACCCCCTCAGAAGCCCTCCATCGGCCTTCATTGTGCACCAGTCTCTCTTTTGGGCACGTAGAATCCTTAGGGTCCCTCTAGCACCCTCAGAAGCCCTCCTGCAGCCTTCCTAGCGCCCCTAGAGCCCTCTTTTAGTCCAGCACCTCTCGTAGGACCTATCTAATTCTCTCGGTTCCCCTTTTTTGGCCTTCATTATGCAGGAGCCCTTTGTTGGTCCCTCTACTTCTATCAGGACCCCTCCTTTTGCCTTCATTGTGCCTCATAGCCTTTTTTTCCTGCCTCCTAGGCCCCTTACAAGTCCCCTAGTCCACTCTAGGCGCCTCTTGTGGCCAAAATTGTGGCTGGAGCCCTCTTTTGGCCCGCTAGCTCTCTTAAGAACTCTCTTTTGTCTTAGGACCCTTTGGGACCGTTGTTCCCTAGAGACTTCTCCTGGTCCCCTAAACTTCTTAGGACACCTCTAGTGAACTCTGGACCCCTCTTTTGGCCTTCCTTGTGCCCCAGAGGCCTATTTAGGCCCTCTAGAACCATTAGGACCCCACTAGTCACCTCTGAATCTCTCTTGAGTCTTCTGGCCCCCTAGTCTCCTCAGAACCCCTCCAGCTATCTTCCTTGTTCCCCAGAGTCATTTTTCTGACCCTCTAGACCCCTTAGCACCTCTCTAGTGTGCTCTGGATGACTCCTTGTGTTCCTTATGCACCAGAGCTGTCTTGTGGCCCTTGTGTCCCCTTAGGACCTATCTAGTCTGCTCAGAAGACCTCCCAAGGCTTTTATTGTTCCCTGGAGCCCTCTTTTGGCCATCCACATCCCATAGGACCCCCCCCCCTGCCCCTCAGAGCACCTCTTGACTTCTGTCTTTGTAGCCAGTTTTTATTTTTTGGCCACCTAGTTCCTTTAGGAGCTCTCTGCTCTGCTCAGAACATGATCTGGGTGCTTGTTGTACTCCAGAGCTATCTTTCGGACCCTGGGCCCCTTTGAAACTTTGAAACTATTCAGTCTCCTCAGAATCCCTCCAGATTTCTTCCTTGTTCCCCAGAGGATTTTTTTTTCACTCCTCCCAGGTAGACCTCCTAGCACCCCTCTAGTGCACTCTGGATGACTCTTCCTGTGTTCTTTGCGCCCTAGAGCTTTATCTTGGCCATCTAGACCCCTTAGGACCCCTATTGTGCTTTGCCCTTTTATTTATTTATGGCCTTTCCACCTGCAGACCTCTGTCCCTCTAGTCCCCTTAACATCCTTCTAGTCCCCTCAGAACCCTTCCAAAGGCTTTTGTCATGCCCCAAGGATGTCTTCTGGCCCTGCAGTCCACTTAAGACTCATCCCGTCTGCTCGGAGGCCCTCCTAAGACCTTTGTTATAGCCTGAAGTGCTCTTTTGGGCCATCCATATACCATAAGATTCTTCAAATCCTGTCTTGTTACCCAGTTTATTTATATATTTTTTATTTTATTTTATTTGCAACCAGGTTCCCTTAGGAGCCTTCTGGTCTGCTCAGAACACCTCCTGGATGCTTGTCGTGCTCCAGAGCCGTCCTGCGATCCACCAGCACTATTAGGAATCATGCAGTCTCATCAGAATCCCCCCAGATTGTTCCCTAGAGGTTGTTGCACCATGTAGATACCTTTGCACCCCTCTAGTGCGCTCTTGACTACTCTTTTAGGCTTCTTTGTGCCCCAGATCTGCCTTCAGGTCTTCCAGCCCAATTAGGACACCTGTAGTCACCACAGAACCCCTCTAGAGCTACCCTTCCTGCCCTGGAGCTCCTTTAGCAGCCCTCTCTTCCGCTTTGGCCTCTTCTTTTGACGTTTTATCTTTCACCTGCAGACCTCTGTTGGCTCTCTAGACACCTTAGCACCGCTCTAGAGCACGCTGGATGACACTTTCGGCCTTTCTTGCTTCACAGAGTTCTCTTCTGCCACTTCAGCCCCCTTAAGAGCCCTCCAGTCTCCAAAGCCCTCCAGACATCTTTCTTGTTCCTCAGAGTCTCTCTCCCCCCCCCCCTTTTTTTTTTTGGCCATCTAGACCCCTTAGCACTCCTCTAGTGTGCTCTGGGCTACTCTTTCAGCATTCTTTGTTCCCGAGACCTACCTTCCAGTCCTCTAGCCCCTTTAACACCCTTTTAGCCCGCTCAGAACCCTTCCAAAGGCCTTTGTCATGCCCCAAGGCTGTCGCCTGGCCCTGGAGTCCACTTAGAACTCATCTTGTCTGCTCATAACCCCTCTCGCAGCCTTTGTTGTGCCCTAGAGCCCTCTTTGGCCATTTACATCCCGTAGGGCCCCTCATATGCTCTCAGAGCGCCTCCTGAGGTCATTTGTTGCCCACTGTTTATGTTTTGGCCACTAGGTCCCCTTAGGAGTCCTCTGATCTGCCCGGAACCCCTCCTGGGGCGCTTGTTATACCCTAGAGCAGTCCTCTGCCCCTTCAGCCACCTTTGGAACCATCTAGTGTCCTTAGAACCCCTGCAGATTGCTTTCTCGTGCCCCGGAGTCCTTTTTTTGGTCACGTACGCTCCTCGTCCGGAGCGCGGTAGAGGGTTGCCTAGTCTTAAAGCCTTCCTTGTGCCCCAGATGTGTCTGATGGCTCCCCAGCCCCTTTGGCAACCCTCTAGTCCTCTCAGAATTGCTTTGGAGGCATTTGTTATTCCCCAAAGCCCTACTTTAGTCCTACAGCCTTCCCACCCGTTCTCTAGTCAGACCTAAACTCCTCTTTTGGCTTAAATCATGACCAGGAGCTGTTTCCTGGTCCCCCAAACTCCTTAGGAACTGCCTTGTATCCTCTGAGTTCTTTCAGATTCCTTACCTATTCCCCAGAGTCATTCTGGGCCCACGTTAACCCCTCAGAACTAATTTAGTGCTCTCTGGACCGGTCCTTCGGCCTTCCTTGTTCCCCAGAGCTATCTGTCGGCATTGCAATCCCCTCAGAACCCTTGCAGCTCTCTTTCCCGCACCCCAGAGTCATCTTTTGGTCACGAACACCCCCCGGAAACCCTTTAGCGCACTCGGGACTACCCTTTCGGCCTTCTGCGCGCCCCAGAGTCGTCTTCCGCCCCCCTCGGACTCCTTAGGAACGCTCGGATCTCCTCAGAATGCCTTCGGCTATCTTCCTTCCTCCCCAGAGTCATCTTTACGCCTCGGAGTTCCCTTAGAAACACTCTAGCGCACTCGGGACTGCTCTTTCAGCTCTCCTTCTCGCTCTCTACATCCATTAGCCCTCTTAGGCCCCTCTCCGCTCCCTCAGAGCTCCTCCTCTCGCCCTGGGCCCTCTGTTGGCACTCCAGCCCCTTCAGCAGCCCGCTGCTCTGCTTTGGCCGCATCTTTCGGCCTTTTATTTTCCATCCGCTGACCTCCGTTGGCCCCCTACACCACGTAGCTCCGCTCTAGCGTGCTCGGGACCACCCTTTCAGCCTGCTATGTGCCCCAGAGCGGTCTTTTGCCCCCCTCGGACTCCTTACGAACCCTCGAGTCTCCTCGGAACGCCTCCGGCTGTCTTCCTTCTTCCCCACAGTCATCTTTGCTCCTTTGGAGTCCCCTTAGAAACACTCCAGTGCACTCGGCACTACCCTTTTAGCTTTCTTTCTGCCCCACAGGTTTGTCCAGGTGCCCCGTAGACCCATCAGCCCCCCTCTTGTCACACTGGAATCCCCAAGGAGCCGTTCTTCTTGCCCTGCAGCGCTCGGTTGGCGCTCCAGCCCCTTTAGCAGCCTGCTGCTCTGGTTCAGCCTTCTATTTTCCATCTGCTGACCTCTGTTGGCCTTCTAGACCCCTCAGCACCTCTCTCGTGCGCTCTGCACTGCCCTTGCAGCCTTCCTTGTGCCCCTCAGCTGTCTTTTACTCCCTCAGCCTCTTTAGCAGCCCTCGACTCCCCTCGGAGCCCCTCCGCAGGCCTTCATTCTGTCCCCGAGGACTCCTTTGGTCCTTCCGCCCTCTCCGTGACCTTCTGCCCTGATCCGCACCCCTCTTCTGGCCTCTGCGGTGACCCAGAGTCTTTTCTTGGCCCTCTAGAGCCCTGACGACCCCGCTTGTGCTCTCTGGACACCTCTTTTTCACAGAATGGGGCCCGAGAGCAGGCTTCTGCCTTTCCGGACCCCTTCAGAACCACCTAGTCTTCTTACAACTCCTCCAGATTCCTACCTTGCTCCCAAGAGTCCTTTCTTGGCCTCTGGATGCCTTACGATCTCCCTCGTGCGCTCTGGACTACTCTTCCCGTCCTCCTTCTGCCCCAGAGCTCTCTTCTAGCCTTCTACACCCTGAAGCACTCTTCTAGTCCCGTCAGTTTCCCACTCGAGGTCGTCTTCTTGCCTTCGGGCCCCCGGTCGGTGCTCCGGTCCCTTCAGCGGCCCGCCGCTCCGCTTTGGCCACATCTTTTGGCCTTTTGTTTTTTACCCACAGACCTGCGTTGTCTGCCTAGACCCCCCTGCCCCAGCACCGTGCTACTGCCCCGGAAACCCTTCGAAAGACCTTTTTCGTGCCACAGAACTGTGTTCCGGCCCTCAAAATTGCTTAAGACCCCTTCAGTTGATCAAACGGCATCCTGAGGCCTTTGGCCCTATACGTCCCGTAGAACCTTTCCTGTCCCCTTGGAGCACCTGCAGCGGTCTCTCTCGTTAGCGAGTTGTTAACTTTTGGCCAGCCAGTCCCCTTACGAGCTGCCTGGTCTGCTACGAACATGTCCTGGGGTGCTTATTGTGCTCCAGAGGTTCTCTCTGACCCTCCAGCCGCTTTAGGAACTGTCTAGTCTCCTCAGTAGCCCTCCAGTTGTCTTCCTTGTGCCCTAGAGTCATTTTTTAGCCACGTAGGTCCCTTAGGACCTCCCTAGCGCGCTCTGGACTCCTGGCCTTCCTTCCTCCCCAGAGCTGTCTTTTGGCACTCTAGTTTCTTTAGGATTTCTGCAGTGTTCTCCAAACTGTTCCCGAGGATTTTCTTATGCCCTAGAGTAATCTTTTTATCATTCAGCTGCCTGAGCCCCCTTTTTTCCTCCGAACAGTTTGGGAGGCCTCATTTGGTCTCTCTTGCTGTTTTTTAGTTGTTTGCTAGTATCCATGAGAGATGTCTAACGTGCTCCGCATTCCTCTTCAGAGCTTTACTGTGCCACGCGCACCTCTGTTGGCCTTGTAGAGCCCTCAGGAACCCCTTTATTTTAGTATGGGCTATTATTTCAGCCTTCCTTTTATGCTCGAGTTCCGTTTTGGCCTTTTAGCCCTTGTAGGGCTCCCCTTGTCCCTTCAGAACCCTTTTTTGAAGCCTTTGTTGTGCCCCAGAGCACTGTGTTGGTTCTGCAGCCCTCTTGTCTTCTGTGAGTCACCCGCTTTGAGACAGAGCCAGTATTCCCCCGGAGACCTACGTATTCCACCCAGCAACTGCATTTTCTTAATTACTCTAGGTACTACACAGGAAATATCTCTCTTGGGAAGTACTCATGTTACAGAAGCAGGCTTGTTCTAGGAGTTTATTTTGGTATCTCGCTTTACCCTATAGGAAATGGTGTCCTGCCCAAAGAGCTGAATTATACGCAGGTCTGAACCAATTAACTGTGGTATAATGTTCCCTTTAAAGGCTACGTGGAATGTTGTCGTTTTCTTCCTAGGCATAAGCAGAACCGGTTTCCGGCTTTGAATGCAAAGGCTCGTGCTAGTTAAGAGTAAAAAAAAAAGCTTAATAACATACCTCCTGGTATCATGGAAAAAATATTTGAAGTCTCAGTAACAAAGTAGATTATTCTTTTCATCAAAAAGGTCTGTTGATCCTTCTTGCAGCTTGCAGTCTGAGCAGAAGCAAAAGCCCTGCCCCTGCCCAGCCCCAGGTATTTATGCCTGCCACTGCTTTGCTCCTCCCCTTCCAGGTGCTTGTGGGTAGGGCGGTGGGCGGGCCTAGAGTCACATAAAGGGAGGCCCTCAGCCCAGGGAGGTCATTCTGGCTTTGCTCTCTCATGGGAGCAGTGCTCTGGAATTGCCTTAAAATAGCAAATGCTGTAGAGAGCAGCATTTGAGGAAATAAAACCACCAGGGAAAAACGATTGCTGCATTTGGAGTAGCAGAGGTCGCACCTTAACGTAAGAGCGACGGGAACGCGGAGCTGCGAGCAGGACGGAAAACCTCTCGCGCTACCCCGTTTTTTTTCCTCGGGTCGGTATTTCGGCGTGGCGCGTTCAGCGGCGGGAGAGGGCTTCTGAGTCTCTGGGTGCATCTTCTGTTAACGGTCAGCATTGGGTTCTGGCATTTCTGTGTTTACTGCGGAAGGGTCCATCCTTCCCAGATGACGAGACCTGAGGAATTGGTCGCTCCTCTCTCGGACTACAGGCAAAAGGAGATGGCGGAGGGTCTCAAAAAGCATTTTCTTCTACTTTCACAGCCTAGTTTTGTTTTGTTTGTTTATTTTGTAGCATCTCCAGTAATTCAGATGCGTGTGAGCTGTTGCTCTCATCAGCTAGTCTGATGATTTACTTGCTGGATGTTTTGCTACTCCTCAGAAATATTGTCAGCCCTGTCAGGGAGATCTGTTTGAGGTTTTAGTGGTATGTAGACTTGTAGAAGAGCGTAGACTTTATATGAAGAGAGAAGAAAGCACCCTCCCTCCCTCCCTGCAACTGCAGTATGATGGGAAATTTAGTTATCTCCTTGAAAACACAACCCCAGCATGGGTAAGCACATGTGCTTCAAGAGCTCAAAAATCAACTTACATATGGCTAATCAACTCCCCTCTTTTCCTGCCCGAGCATTAGGGCCGAGCAGGAAGAAACCGCCGGGCTTTCCCGGGCGAGCGGGAAGCGATTTGCAGCGTTGCCTTCCGGCGCCTTTCTTACATTTGCGCCCCCGAACGCGCTGCCGCGTACCGTTTCGCGGCTCCGCTTCTGACCCTTACCCCGGCTTTAGGGGCCGCCCGCTCTGTTTCTTCAGGTACCGTGCGGCCCTTTCGGAGAAGCGTCTCAGGGTTTCCGGCGAGGCAGAACGGGCGATGGTACCGGCGCTTCAGCGGTTCTGGGGCCGGTCGGCGCTGCCTGGCAGCACGGTAAGTTTGTCGCGTCGGTTTTCCAGGCGCCGCGGACGACGCTCGCGGGACGCTCGCGGCAGCTCGGAGTCGGCGCGAGCGGCCCACGCACGGCGCTTGGGCGGAGGAGGCTCTCGCGGACGAGGCCGCGGCCGGCCGGCGCGGGGGCGACCGCTCGCGGTCCGATTCGGCGGGCGGTGAAGACGACTGCGGTGACCAAAGGGAGATCGGAGAGCGTGCGGCTGCCGTCGCGGGTGTCTCCTCAGTACGGATGGTGACCCCGAGAACCCCAAAAGCTAAGTCGGGGGGCGAAGAGCCACTTAGGGTGTCTTGGCCGGGTGCGGCGCGGAGGGCGCTTGGTGAGCACGGTGTGTGAGGCAGGTGCGGCGGAGGGTGGGTGGGAGGACGCGGGAGCGAGCTAGGCGGGGCAGCTCCAGCCTGTGTCCGTGTTCCTGTGTCGTCTGTGTCGTGTGTTTTAGCTCTGCTGCCTTTTGCTCAGGTCTTGACGTCGCTTCGCTCCTTCGCGCTCGAGGAGCGCGGCCCGCACCGCGCAGCGGTAGCGCTGTAGGCATCCGCCATCTTCTGCGTGGCGTCGCTCGTCGGCATCCTGGCGACGGATCGCCTCTCGCTCCGCGCGGCCGGCCGAAAGGGGCGGTCCGTCGCTCCGTCTTTGCGTCGCGGCCGTTTGCGGCCGATCGTCTTCGCCGTCATCGAGGCGTCGTCGGCCGCTCTCGTTTCGCATCTCTGAGGCGTCCTTTCAGGGTTTTCTTCCCTGCGTCGCCGCCGCCTCGGATCTTCCTCGCCGGCCTTTCTCGCGTCGATCTTTCCGGCTTTGCCGGAGCTCTCGCCATCAGAAGCGGTGGCGCTCGGTTCTTTTCCGCTCTCGTGCGGAGCGTCAGAGCTGCGCGGTCGTGATGTTGTAGAGCTTTCCAACCCACAGCATCTTACGTGTGGGAGTAGTTCTTTTTGTGTAGGGCTTTTCTGTGGTTGTGTCTAATGTTTCTTTATCTGGCTGTTTGGGGCTGGAGCTGCCTCGCCTGCGGGCGTTAGTGACCGTGGCGTGTAGAGCGCGTCAGCGACGGAGCGGCGATCGATCGGTCTCCTCGCGCTCATCTTTGTTTTTTGGCAGATGCGAAGCGGCGTTCCCAGCGGGCCGAAGGGAGACGGAAGAAGAAAGGGTTGTGCTGTAAGAAGAGGAGCTAGAGTTGGTTTTGGAAGGAGAGCGGTGCGGTCGACAGTTCCCTTGTTAATTTTTGCTTTGCGCTTGTAGGTGCGGAACAACGTGCAACGAGGGTCCCTCTCACCCGGGAGGAGCACGGCGAGGCGAGCGTTTGTCCGAGAGAGCAAGCGGAGCCCGGTATAGGGCCGTCGTCTTGTCGATGCCGTCCCCGTTGCCCGCTCCTGTTCTTATTTTACAGGCGTGTGGCACGCCTCGGCATGGCAACGCGTAGTCTGGCGGTCAGGATGGGCGCGTGGCACAGGTAAGTGTTATAGCGAGATACGGTTGTAGGTGGGGTGTGGTTTTTGGCATCACCTCCAGGTGTAGTCTTTCCTCTGGTTTCGCAGGAAGTTGCGGAGAGGAGAAGGTGAGCGGCAACGAGAAGGCTGAGCAGGCGTGTGCGTGGGGGTTCTCACCAGACTGGAGTTCCGCTGTTTGATGGGGTAGTGCCAAGGTGCTGCTCAGTAATTTCTTTTTTTTCCTTTCTTTTTGAGGTGCTGCATGGGCTTTTTCCAGGAATGTTTGAGTGTTTGAGGTGAGCCAGAATGGGTGAGTATAACGGCGTGTCAGTTGTAGGGCTAAGTCGATGCTGCCTAGCAGAAGAGTACTTCTGCTCTCTTGTTGTTTCCAGGTGCCGCGGGTGTTCCGACAACCGCGACGGAGCGTGGAATTGGCGTGGCGCGGGTGAGCGGAGCGATGATAACGGTTTGGGGGAGGGTGCTGTCGCAGAAGAGACCGAAGCTGACCGGGTTTGGCGGGTGACGAAGGCGAACGCGGCGACCGAAGGAAGATCGGAGAGGATGCGGCCGTTATCGAGGACGACTCCTGAGGACGGATGGCGACTCGCACCGCTGCAAAAGCTAAGTTGAGGGGCAAAGAGCGCATGCGGGGTGTATACGTGCACACTGACGTTCGGTGTAGTGCGGAGGGTTCTTCTGGCGATTCCCGTGTGAGGCGAGCGCAGCAGAGGGTGCACGGGAGAAAGCGAGGGTGCGCTAGGCAGGGCAGCTGCAGCTTGTGTCTGTGTAGTCTGTGTGTCGTGTGTAGCTGTGATACCTTTTTTCTCAGGTCTTGATGTCACTCTTGTTCTTTGTGCTCGAGGAGCACGGCCCGTACCGCGCAGCGGTAGAGCGATAGGCATCCGTTGTCTTTCGCCTGGCGCGACTCATCGACGTCCTGCCGAGGGATCCTGTCTCATTCTGTGCGGCCAGCTAGAAGGGGCGGTCCGTCGCTCCGGCTTCGCATCCCGGTCGTTTGCGGCCGATCGTTTCCGCGGTCGTCGTCGAGGCCTCGTCGGCTCTCGTCTTCTGGGACCGCTCTCGTTTTGCATCTTGCTGGCGCCCTTTCAGGGTTCTCTTCCCTGTACGGCCACAGCTCGGGGTCTTCCGTGGCCGGCTGCTTCGGCATCGACTCTCCTGCCTTTGTCGGCACCTTTGCATCACGGACGCTGGTATTTGACTCTTTTGTGGACTCGTCCAGAGCATCAGAGCCGCACAGCTGTGGCATTGTAGGACTTTCTGGCTAGCAAGGGTGTGTGTGTGTGTGTGTTTCTTTTTGTGTAGGACTCTGCTTTGTGTTTGTGTCCGTCCGTTTGGGGCTGGAGCTGCCTCGCCTGTGGGCGTTAGGAACGGTAGGATGTAGAGTGTGGCAGGGATGGCTCAGAACACTGATCCGCCAGCCTGCGTGCTCCCCTTTATGCTGTTTTGCAGATGTGCTGCAGCGGCCGACGTGCCCAAGGGAGACGAAGGAAGCGAGAGGCATATCCGCTCTTAGGTTCAGGTGCAGAGCAGCATTCCCAGCGGGCCGAAGGGAGACGGAGGAAGAAAGGGGCACGGTCTTAGAAGGCGATCTAGGGGTTTGTCGTTGGAAACGGGGTGGTGGCGTGCTACGGTTCCCGGATCAATTCTTGCTTTGTACTTGTAGATGAGGAGCGATGCGGAGGCCAGATTCCTCGCACCCGGGCAGAATACGGCAAGGTGAGCGTCGGTCCGAGAGATGAAGCGGAGGCTATATAGGGCCGTTGTCCCGTCGGCGCCGTCCGTGTCGCGCACCGCCGTTCTCGTTTTACGGACGGGCCTCGGCGCTGTGACCGTAGCCTGGCGGTCAGCAGGGGTTATAGGAGCGGGTAAAGGTGTGGGAGCAAATGCTTGATGCGGGTGGGCTGTGGTCTTGCACGCATCACCTCAGTGCACGATTGCTCTGTGCTCGCAGGTTTTGCGGGAAGCTGCGGAGAAAAGTCGAGTGCTGGCAAGAGCCTGAGCAGGTGAGAGCGTATCTTGTTTGTGTCAGAATGTTATTGTGTGGTGGGCGGTGTCGGGCTGCCCCTCGATGATGTCTCTCGCTCTGCTTTTTCGCAGGTACCGTGCAGGCCTTTTTGAGGCGTGCCCGCGGATCGCAGGGGAGCAGTTCGGTGCCTGGCATCACGGGGCTGGCGAGCATTGTCTGGGCGAAGAGCAATTTTGTTTTTTTGTTTCTTCCGGACGCTGCGGGTGGCCCATCCAGCCGCAGCGTCGGGGTTTGGAAGCGTTGTAGCGAAGGCGAGCGGAGCATCTGCGGCGCTTTGGGGGAGGGTGTCGTCGGGGATGAGGTAGGAGCCGACCGGCACGGAGGCGACCGCTCGTGCCGCGGTTTGGCGGGCGCCGGAGGCGAACGCGCCGATCGAAGGAAGACCGGAGAGGACGCGGCCGCCGTCGCGGGTGCCTCCCGAGGACAGACGGTGACCCACGGACTCCGCGCTCTAAAAGCTAAGCTGAAGGGCAAAGGGGGTTGGGGTGTGTTGGCTCAGTGTGTGTGTGCGTGTGCATGTGTGCTGACATCATTGTAGTGTGGAGGGCTCCTCGGGAGGAGTGCTGTGTGTGAGGAAGAGATGGTGGGGTGTGTGTGGCAGAAAGCGAGGGGGTGCTAGGCAGGGCAGCTCCAGGGTGTCGTCTGTGTCCCGGTGTCGTCTGTGTCCCGGTGTCGTCTGTGTCCCGGTGTCGTCTGTGTCCCGGTGTCGTCTGCGTCCCGGTGTCGTCTGTGTGTTGTGGCTGTGTTCTCTTTTGCTGAGGTCTTGACGTCGCTCTCGTTCTTTGTGCTCAGGGAGCACGGCCCACACTGCGTAGGAGTAGCGTGGCAGGCATCCGTTGCCCTTTGCCGGGCACGAGTCATCGGCATCGCGCCAAGGGAATCTCGTCTCATTCCGTGCGGCCTACCAAAAGGGGCGGTCCGTCGCTCCGGCTTCGCGTCGCGGCCGATCGTCTCGGAGGCCGCGGTCGCGGCCTCGCCGGCCGCTCCTCTTCCGAGGCCGCTCTCGTCCCGCGTCTTTGCGGCGCCCTTTCAGGGTTCTCTTCCCTGCCTTGTCCCGGGCTCGGGTCCTTCTCGCGAGCCTCTTCTTCCTCGGCGTTCCCGGCTTCGCCGGCTCCTTTCCATCGCGAGCGGTGGCCTTTCCCCCTCTTTTCTGGACTCGTCCAGAGCATCTGAGCTGCACAACTGTGCCATTGCATGGCTTTCTGGCTGACAGAGTCTTGCGTGTGTGTGTGATTCTTTTTGTGTAGGATTCTGCTTTGTTTGTGTCTGTCCATCTGGGGTTGGAGCTGCCTTGCCTGTGGATGTAGCGATGGTAGGATGTAGAGTGTTGCAGTGATCGACTGGGGTGGTGATCATTCAGCCTTTGCACGCTGTGGTTTATTTCTTGTCAGATGCAGAGCAGCATTCCCAGCGGGCCGAAGGGAGACGGAGGAAGAAAGGGGCGTAGTCTTAGACGGTGATCTAGGGGTTTGTTGTTGGAAACGGGGTGGTGCTGTGTTGCGGTTCCCGGATCAATTCCCGCTTTGCGCTTGTAGATGAGGAGCGATGCGGAGAGCAGATTACTTACGCCCAGGCAGAGCACGGCAAAATGAGCGTCAGCGCAGGAGATGAAGCGGAGCCTGTGTAGGGCTGTTGCGTAATCGGCGCCGTTTCTGTTGCGCGCCGCCGTTCCGGTTTTACAGGGGCGCGGCAGAGCTCGGCACGGTGGCCGTAGCCTGGCGGTCAGCAGGGGTTATAGGAGCGGGTAAAAGGGCGGGCACAAATGCTTGATGCGGGTGGGCTGTGGTCTTGGACGCGTCACCTCAGTGCACGATTGCTCTGTGCTCGCAGGTTTTGCGGGAAGCTGTGGAGAGAAGTCGAGTGCTGGCAAGAGCCTGAGCAGGTGAGAGCATATCTTGTTTGTGTCAGAATGTTATTGTGTGGTGGGCGGTGTCGGGCTGCCCCTCGATGATGTCTCTCGCTCTGCTTTTTCGCAGGTACCGTGCAGGCCTTTCTGAGGCGTGCCCGCGGATCGCAGGGGAGCAGTTCGGTGCCTGGCATCACGGGGCTGGCGAGCATTGTCTGGGCGAAGAGCAATTTTGTTTTTTTGTTTCTTCCGGACGCTGCGGGTGGCCCATCCAGCCGCAGCGTCGGGGTTTGGAAGCGTTGTAGCGAAGGCGAGCGGAGCATCTGCGGCGCTTTGGGGGAGGGTGTCGTCGGGGATGAGGTAGGAGCCGACCGGCACGGAGGCGACCGCTCGTGCCGCGGTTTGGCGGGCGCCGGAGGCGAACGCGCCGATCGAAGGAAGACCGGAGAGGACGCGGCCGCCGTCGCGGGTGCCTCCCGAGGACAGACGGTGACCCACGGACTCCGCGCTCTAAAAGCTAAGCTGAAGGGCAAAGGGGGTTGGGGTGTGTTGGCTCAGTGTGTGTGCGCGTGTGTGTGTGTGTGTGCGTGTGCTGACATCATTGTAGTGTGGAGGGCTCCTCAGGAGGAGTGCTGTGTGTGAGGAAGAGATGGTGGGGTGTGTGTGGCAGAAAGCGAGGGGGTGCTAGGCAGGGCAGCTCCAGGGTGTCGTCTGTGTCCCGGTGTCGTCTGTGTCCCGGTGTCGTCTGCGTTCCGGTGTCGTCTGTGTGTTGTGGCTGTGTTCTCTTTTGCTGAGGTCTTGACGTCGCTCTCGTTCTTTGTGCTCAGGGAGCACGGCCCACACTGCGTAGGAGTAGCGTGGCAGGCATCCGTTGCCCTTTGCCGGGCACGAGTCATCGGCATCGCGCCAAGGGAATCTCGTCTCATTCCGTGCGGCCTACCAAAAGGGGCGGTCCGTCGCTCCGGCTTCGCGTCGCGGCCGATCGTCTCGGAGGCCGCGGTCGCGGCCTCGCCGGCCGCTCCTCTTCCGAGGCCGCTCTCGTCCCGCGTCTTTGCGGCGCCCTTTCAGGGTTCTCTTCCCTGCCTTGTCCCGGGCTCGGGTCCTTCTCGCGAGCCTCTTCTTCCTCGGCGTTCCCGGCTTCGCTGGCTCCTTTCCATCGCGAGCGGTGGCCTTTCCCCCTCTTTTCTGGACTCGTCCAGAGCATCCGAGCCGCACAACCGTAGCGTCATAGGTCTTACCGGCCGGCAACATTGTCTTCGCCGCCCTTTTTCTATGCTAGGGCGCGTGTTTGTGTCTGTATGTACGTCCGTGTCTTTGTCTGGAGCTGCCTTGCCTGTGGATGTTATGTAGTTATGGTAGTGGGTAGAATATAGTAATGTAGCTATCCTAGTTATTGGGGGGGGGGGTTAATAAGAGGTAGAGGTATTTATTTATTTATTATTAGTTAGAATTTCCAGTCCGGGGGGCTTCCCGGTCATTCCAACGCAGCGTTACCTTTAAGAAGAACGGTAGCAGATAGTTACGTTAGCTCAGGGGATGGATGGCCGTAGCGAGCGTGAACGGGCGGTTGTTCGGTAGTGGGATGGGTCTAATGTTGTATGCTTTTCTTTTTGCGTCTAGGTTGTAGTTAGCATTTTAAATTTATT